>NW_028278536.1:0-73299 GCF_059751315.1 Micrasema longulum | reverse complement strand
TCTCGTCTTTTATTCCTAGTGTAATTATTTGTAGCATAAATAATATTTAATAATTTATAATTAAAATTCTTTTAAATACGTCACGATTTGCTTAAATTTTGGAACTTTGTTTTTGACCGTTTAAATTTAAATAGAATATCGCCATCGTCACGAAATCTTGACGTCTCAATTGTCAAGGCCACACATGTCGCGTTTTCGTAGAGACATATTTTTTATTAATTTTATTTTCAATGTTTTATATGAAAACATTTCTCCACAATTCTTATTTCTCAATTCTCAATTCTCATTTCTCCATATCGATTTTGAAAATACAATTAATTTTTCTTAATCCATTTCACATCGGCATTTGTAGTATGTGATATTTTCCTGTCCTAATTTATTGAAAAAATATTTATCTGTATTATATTACCGAAGATGTCTTTATTATATTTGATAGACCGTTATTTTGTTATTGTGTTCATAAAAGTTTACTCCAATAAATCGAAATAGCTGTCTTGTAATTAAAGTTAAAATATATTTAAAAAAAATGTAAATGTGAATTGGGGGAGGAGTCAAGGAATTTTCATCGGTTAGGGTAGATCGATCTTTTAAAAATATTCCAAATCAGTAAAAAATTGTCCAGCGTTCAATGAATAAAGTCATCATCATTCCATTTTCAGCACCCAATGGTGCATAAGGTACTGCATTGATACAATAGCCTTGATTATTTTTGTGACATTAATGTAATATGATAAAATATCTAAAATATTTAAAACAATTTCACTAAAAGTCATTAAATATTTGTATACAACCACTTACCGAATATTTACAAATTCTATGTTTTTGATCTATGTATCATTGTTAAAATACCTAATAAATAAATACAAAATATGCATGGTTCATTTTTTCTGTTGTGTTATTGGGTGGTGTTATGCGAAAATGCGTCAAGCCACAAATCGAAAAAAAAAAAAACAAAAGTGATGAAATTTTTTTTAGTTTTAGTTTTAGTTTAGTTTTTATTTTTAATATTCTACATTAAATCGCAAAAAACGCAATGAGCTGCTTTTTTGGTATGTTGTTTGGATCCGTTAGGGGAGTGTAAAACTACGTTTTGCAAGCAAAAAAAAAATTGTGCTACCTGCGTAATACGCGAAAAACTGGAAAATTTTCGCACTTTTTTCAGTTTTGCAGTTCAATCAAATACAATGGGCTTTTAACATTAGTTACTAATTTCATTTTGAAAGTATATAAAATTGAAAACAATTGAAGCCAACCCACAATTCCGTATGCCTTATAGTTTTTGAGATATGATGCTTGAAAATTTACTTGGTTTTCAGAAATGTTAAAATTTTGAGTTTTGTTTATGTTTTCAGCCGAATATCGGCATAACCGCTCACGCTTATAGAAAAATTGTTTATAATTAAGTTTTAGCAAATTTAATTACCTTTCATTTAAGCGGTTTTTTAAACCTAATAATTCTCTTGTAATCGTAAAAAACAAAAATTGCAACAATACAAGTTTTAAAACATGTATAGTAAATAATGACTGCACTATACAACAGCGAAACAATTAATGGAAAGGGTAAGCAGTAGCCAAATATCAAACAATACGTGCTAGCGCGGCGCAGAGTGGAAACTAACTAAGCACTCTAACTTACTCAACCTTAAGCTAGGGTTTCCTAGGAGAGCGGTGCCCGTATTTTAACGGCCGTAGTGAACGGTGATGCAGTGGACAGCCGTCGTAACGTCGACTAGAGAGTGGTTTCCTAGGGAAACGGTGTTAAATGTGTTGATAACACCGTTTTCCTAAAAAACCACACTCTAGTCACCGTTACGACGGCTGTCCACTGCATCACCGTTCACTACGGCCGTTAAAATACGGGCACCGCTGTCTTAGGAAACCCTAGCTTAACCCACATCGTCATCAACAGACCTGTATTTAATAATACCGACCAATCAGGCACTTGCCGACGCCGATAAAGGACTAAAGCAGGTAAATAGATAGATTTATTAGCTAATAAACTTAATGACATACGGCGTTTGCTTTCGAAATAATTCGTAGTATTTTTATTTTCTTTTGAATTTTTTATTTTTTTATTTAAATCTTAAAGTAGGGCACACATATCATACATATTGTTATGTGTGTTCTAATAATAACATTGCATATATATTTAATTTATAAATTGTTTATCATATTTGATATGTTTTTTTCTTCATAAATATTTTTTTCCATTTCGTAATACTTTTTAATTGCTTTAAATAAAATTGATTTTGTGACTTTGCCTTTTTCTTAAATGGAAGTCTAATTTTGTTCTTTTCTCTAGTATTGTGATCGTGTTCATGCTGGTTCCGATCAATTTTTTCCAAAATTCGTTTTTTATTAGAGTTTATAATTTTATGTACAAATATCATTGTATTGTAAAATATTCTTTGTTTATATGTTAATTATTTCATTTCATTTACCATCGACTTTACCCTCGTGTATCTGTTTTTTTTTCAAAATGATTCTAAAGGCTTTATTTTGTAATACAGTTAGTTTATCTATGTTTTCTTTGTTTGATAAAAATAAAATGCTACTACAGTAGTTAACGTGTGGTTCAATAATTGCTTTGTAAATAGTTTTGCAAGAGTCCTTATCAATATATCTTCTGATCCTTCCCAAAATTGATTTTTTTTTTTCCAATCTTATTTATTACCATCTTAGCGTTTTGGTGAAATGTAAGTTTTGAATCCAACATTACACCTAAATATTTAATTTCAGTGACTTCATTAAGTTTGTCATTTTCTATTTACAATTGATGTTGTAATTCTATTCTTTTTAATTACTATTCATTTTATCTTCGAGAATCTTTTTTAACTTACTGTGTTGCTACTTGTGAAAACCTGTAGTTGGCTTATTTGTTATTTGTTTTCTTATATATATATATATATATATCATATATATAAGATAATATATAGCTGTTCGTTATCCAAATAAATAAAATAAAATAAAAAACCGTTCTCCGGAAAGCTCAGAATTGGTAAGTGCACTTTCTGTAGTATTTAAAATTATTTTTGAATGTATTGTTTTAATAAAATTATAGGTTTTTATACCTTTTTGGAAAAATTATAAAACGAGGATGTTGAGTAATTTGTATGTTTAATGTAATAGTGATTTTTAAAACTGTATGAATTTTTTGAAAATTAACGAAAAAAATATTAATGAAATAAAAACATTATTAGTCATAGTAATTAAAGTCAAAAAATTGACAGATGAATTAGGAACATGTGTATCAATCTAGGAAAAGGGTTGTTACAATGTGAAAGTTCAGCCCTACGGGAAATTGGATGTAAAGAATATATTTTAAAGCATTAAATTGTACGGGGAAGTTTCTTGAAAATTTATAAAAAAAAAAAATGATTTTAATAAAAACAAACTACTTTGAACGATGCCAACCAATAATAAGAGAGTTGTTATAGCTTTCCGTTTTACGGTAAGTCAACTGATAAATCAGCAAAACACATCGAGAAGACGGGAAAGAGAACTTCAGACGTCAAAAAGTAATTTTAAAAATAGAAAACTCTGATAATGCGATACATAAAAAATATGTTTAAAAAATTGGTTTAGTTAAAGTCTATTAAAAATTATAAAAAAAATGAAAAATCACTGAACTTCCTCATTGGGTGGTGTATTTAAATTCGAAATTCAAAATTCCATTTTTTGTTTATCAAACTTCGTATATCACTGAAAGTATGGTTAAATACGAGTACCGTTTTAAATTTCATACCTACTTATTTTGACCAAAATCTGACAAAAACACTTCAAGAATTAACGCCCAAAATATAAATATTCTCGGGTTAATGCTCAGCCCTGCGAAAACTTGGGTAATTTCATAAAAGAATATTTCAAGATATTTTTCGTATCCTGAAAACAACCCTTAAGATGAAGCCGAGATTTTTTAATATTTTCTGCAACCTTAGACAGGTAAAGCCTGGCAGCAAGTTAGAACCCACATTTTCTTTTTTAACTGAACAAATTTCATAGCTAGAAAGGAGTGCATAATTTTCTTTGCCAAAGAGGACTTTTCAATTTCGAAATCCTCTAAGGCATAGGTTTTTTAATTTAATTCACCCACCGCTCACTATAAGAATGAAAAAGTTTCTGCAGCCCCCAAAAAGCTTACCACAAAGCAAATAAAAACTTAATCGGGTTGTGGTCGTGTGGCTAGTGCTGCGGACTCAGGAATCATAAATGGTGGATCACAAGAACGCAAATACTATTTTTTATTTAAAAAAAATACAAAGCATTTGTCGCTTTCGGAGTGGAGGGGGGAGAAGACACTACTTGAAAATGCCATACCGACCAGAACCAAATTGTACCTTTTATATACCTTTCGTAAGCCTTTTTTATAATCTTAATTAACTTAATTTTCTCTTGGCCTTCTACCGCTCCCCTGTAGCTCAATCACAGATAATTATAGACGTGCTAATAAGTGACGTGATAACAATTTCTCACCATGGTTGTTTATCATATTCGCGATCCCAATGCAACATCCGTGAACACCACATATTAAAAGTCAAAATATTTACGTTTCGCGACGTATAATCCTGAGGCGCAATCACATATTTAAATTTCACCGGTGTAAATATGGAAAATATTTCTAAACTGGTATTTTGCTTTATTTATTTATTATTTATCATGCTATTTTATTGCATTTAGCCGGCGGTTGGCAAGCCAAATGTCTAGAAAAGCAGTCCCCATAGTAATTGTTTTTAAATTTTACCTTTTTTGTATTAGATACTCCTTACTATTTTGCAAATGCAAAATATTGTATTATTTTTTATGGTAAACGCTGACTTTTCGCCAGTGAGCTGTATTTATTTACGGGGAAAACAAAAATCAAATTGACACGAGTGTTGACTTATGACCGCGATAACTTAAGCATGTTCATTGTTGTACATTGTGATTGCTCAAATGCTTAGCATGTTTTAAGCACGTCGATAGTTATTTGTGATTGAGCCACTAAGGCTTTCAGCGCCCACAAGAAGCGTTATCCCCACTGGCGGCTTCTGACCGAAAACATTGGCAGTGCATTTCTTTTACATTTTGTCAACTTGTATATTAAGTTCAATAATATTATTACAATATGACAGGTCTGACGTGATAAACGAGCAATAGTATGATAGCCCGCGCATCGGAACCAGAAACGCTAAATGCGCCCAACATAATACGCACGTTATAGGTAACAAAATTCGTACTAATATCATGATATGCGTGCGTAATGACATGTCATTACGCATGCTCAAAGTGACATGAAAAACGTATTTCAAACTTCAAATCTGCGCATCCGTTGGCAATGCCCGGAATATGCATATTATATTCTCGCTCTAACGCACAATTCATCGGTATGAAGCATTGTCTGTCTCGCTCAAATTACGATTTTAGGAGAATTGGTGTATTTATTTTATTTTATTTTATTTTAATTTTATTTATTTCGAATACAAACAGATGTACAGGTCAAAATAATATTTTTTAAAAAAACTGTATAAAATGTATACACCGTAGGGCCTGCCATCCAATTAAATGTTTTCACTAAATAATACTGTATTTTGAGTTTGTCCAAATTTTTGTAGACAAAAACTGGATTGAATTGAAGAATTGAAGGAATAGAGATGTTCAAATATGGGCCGAACGGTGAATGTTACACAGTGTGTAAAGTGGCCACTTAAACCAGCCATTGACAGGTCATAAGCCCTGTAGATGCCTAGACTTCCATATTAACTTCTCTTAAATGTTCCTTATCTCTGTTGTAATATGTTAAAATAATACTGTAATAAAGCGACGACGGTTTAAAGTTTAAACTATATAAATAATAAATATATTACATGTATAAAAATAAAAGAAATATGAACAAAACAAGGAAATAGTGGGAAGGAAAAGAAGGAAATTGATAAAGAGTGGTAAAGGATGATTGAAGGAAAGTAAGAGTGGAAAATTGCATTTGATTTAATGATTTAATGAAATATGAATGAAGAGCATGAATCAAGCCCATTAATTCTCTTCTCTACGTATTGTATGGAGTGTTAAATATATCAAGACTATTAAAATTGTTGTTAAATGTTTCACATATACGAGGGACCGTAGAATGTTTCCGATGATTAGTTTTAATTTTACGAATATAAAAAATATCAGAGAGTCTAGTTGGCCTGGAGGGAACACGGTTAGCAAGTAGATTAATGAGTTCCGGGGAATCGAATTTACATTTCATACAAATTCAGGGTAAAAGATTGTGAAAAACAGAATGTGCACTGGGACGATTGCGCATGCGTAGACAAGATGAGAAATCGTCCGCTAGAGTCGATTTCGCTAGATCTTTTGGCGCTAGTATTGAATATTATGACGTTTACGAGTATAATATTGCAACGAATCCCCGTTTCTTTGTACTTACCTATAACATATTTTTAGTATCAATAAAATTACTAATGTATTTACACAAAATTTTACTTGGTTATCACACACTTTGAGAAAGATTGTTCAAGTGGTATGAGAAGAGTAAAAAAACTGACAAAATGAGGAAGAGTTTATTTTTCAGTAGAACAAAATTAATCCTTTTGATCGCAGAAAATGCTCAGTCATTAATGCTTTTCAGTGACTGATATCTGAAGAGTGACGTCATCATCATCACCATTTCTCTTTCTACACCTAGTGGAGCATTAATAAACCAAATGCAGCGTTTTGAATCTCCAGTTATATAAAAATAAGGTGGTCAGGTCTGCGCTTCAACTGCCAGTTCAGAAAAAATGAAATACTGCAATGAGAAGAGCCGTTAAAATCAATATTTCACGTTCATCTTGACATGAATCAAACTCAAAACTTCAAGAATGGTAGGCAAAGACGAACTTATATTCACTTGATTACATTTTTCTGGAACTGTATACTTGAAAGAACCCTTTTATTTATTTATTCATACAAAGACACATATTTCAAAAAAATAATAACATATCCCTAACTCGATGAAGCCAAGAGCCTTGTTTTGAGTTCGGATACAACAAAATAAAAAGTGGAAGCTTGCATATTATTTAAGAATACTACTTTTTTTTTACATAAACATACATTCCAATAAACAACTGGACAACACAATTAATAATATCATGTATAAATCTATGCAATCTATTTTAATACCAATTCGCAGTTCTAATGTTTTGCGTCCTCTTTCACAGTAGTACCCGTTCGATGGTGGAATAATCTACCCACTAATGCCAGAGATTTTATTTTTATTTTATTTTATTAACATAAACGAAAATCTGGCTTTTACAAACATTTATAATACTAACAAATTTGGCTAAATATTTTTTTTTTTCAACATAAATATCCTTTTACCCAAGATTTATAATAAAAATAAACCTAAAAATTATACAAGATTTATATTTAAAAAATTAACCTAAAAATTATACATCATATTCAGTAGAAAGTTTAAATAACAAAATATTCTACAGTAATACAACAAGAAAATCATAAGTACTGTTTCATACAGCTGGGCAAAGTGAACAAAAAACTGTACATATTATGAAATGCTTGAGTAAATAAATATAATAACCATTCACCATCTTGGAAAAAGTTCAAAAGTTTTGGTCTATAGGAACTATGAACTAGGAACTACCCTACACTAAATATATCAGATACGTGGGAATAACTATTGCCGAGTTCATGAAGTCTATTTAATACGACATTACAAGTATACACTGTCCGTGAATTGTTGCTACAAAACGGTGGCAGCTGTCTTGTCATTCTTTAAAGCACCCTGAAGTTGATGAGACTGTTGATGAGTTTAGGGCAATACCATATTGAATTTACAATTTTGAATTAATTTAAAAGGTTTGCCCCTTTGTTAACATTAAATCGCAAAAAAAACTGAATATCACAATTTTACCTTTCTCCTCCTTCTTTCATTTCCTTTCCCCCTATTCTCTTCGTAGTAAAATGTAGATTTTTGGTGCATTTTTGTTTCTATAAAAAAATCGTACATACGTTTACATCTTGCTCGAGGGTGTAATTCTATTAAATGCTGGAAACGCCCAGTTGCATTCCACCGGCAACAATACTGACTAGTTCAACTCGTTCGTTCGCGTCCACGTCGCGAACCCCGGGCAATGGGATCACACTCATAACGGGGTGGTCACATCAGATAATGAAAGGCGAGTTTCTGGCGCCTCCAAACCAGAACCAACCAGGCTAAGGGAAGGTAACCCCGACAGTAAAATCAACCAGAAAAGGTGACGGGAAACCACTCTGGTCATCTTTTCCCAGGAATCACTATGGCGAGTACATCCAACAAGCAATTGTCCTGGTCCCAGAGTAGCGCAGACCGAGATGCTTTCGCTGTAGTGATCGCTAACGTCGGGGGGACCTGACAAAGCACCGCAAGAAGAAGAATCATTACATATTAATAACAAAAATTATGTCGCTGAAAATGTTAGAACTTCATTTTGCTGCCTCTGTTCTCTTATTACTTCATTCCTCACAAAGGCAAACCACCGCACACCCAAGATTCTTCTCAGACATCTATTCTGGAAACTCAGAATTTCGCTGTTTTGGTAAGTAAGGAGCGACGTTATATGGGCGACATTTTGTTTTCACTGAGTCAATATCCAATCTCCAGACAGGCTTCATACTGTTGAATGTGGCGCCTGCTACTCCTAGCCGCACTCTCAATTCTTTTCGAAAGCTGCCATTTGTTTTAACATGTACTTCCATTTATTTGAAACTGATTTGGTTTGAGTCCGGGGATTTTGAACATCAAGGCAGGGAGTTTTACACAGTAAATGATAATTCACAGTAATCATATCTATTTAATAAATTCCATTGGTAACTTTTCCTTTTGAAACATTAAAATATATCTCAATGGTTTTTAATCACTATTGCTTGCTTATAATCTGGAAAATGCAAGCTACAAGCGTTAGTGAACGCAAATAAATAATAGATAAATAAGCGGCCTTCATGGTGTAGTGGTCAAGACGCTTGAAACAAAGGGTTTTGGGTTCGATTCCCGATGAGAACACAAAAAATAAATGTGATTTTTCTCAAGCCTGAGTGTTCTGTGCTGTAATTCATCACTGCAATTGGTCCTCCTTGCCTATAAAATAAATAAATCATTGTAATGGTGGAATTAAAAATACTTTTTTCATTAAACCAATGTATTTCACGTAGTACAACAAATAATTTTGATTTAGTCAACTTTTTTCTAGCTAAGTTACTGCCTCTTGAAGAACATAAGTTTACGCGTCAAATGAGCATATTTTACTTAAAACTGACGTTTTTAGGGTTAATGACTTTTCGTCGCTTTAGTTCGTTTTTGTCCAACAGACCGTTTTTAACGAAAATGAGTTAAGTGTACAGGAGTTCTGAGAAAGCCTTTACTTTTAAACAATATTTTCAGTCTGTCCAAACTCCTGCAGACAAGGATTGGATTCAACTCCCTGGGGATCTGTTTATATTAACATATTACAACAGAGATGAAGAACATTTAAGAGAAGGTAATATAGAAGTCATTATAGAAGTCAGACTCAAAATATTGTTGATAAATCCACCTGGTCCATGAAGAAGTATGGAAATTGAAAAAATAACATTTTCATGCGTTGCCTAGTAAGCAGGTGAAATAATTCAATTAGATGAATCTCACCCGCATAAATAAAGAATTCAGCCCTTTAACTTCACAAACATCAGCAGATGAAAGAATCGAAGGAACATAGATGTTCAAATATGGGCAGAATGGTGAATGTTACACAGTGTGTAAAGTGGCCACTTAAACCAGCCAATGACAGGTCATAAGCCCTGTAGATGCCTAGACTTCTATATTACCTTCTCTTAAATGTTCTTCATCTATGTTGTAATACTTTACTTTTAAAATTAAAATGATAAAAATTTATTTTAAATTTTTTTTACGGGATTTTTTAACGAATTTTATCTTTAATTGTGGTCATTTACAATAAAAAAGCTCTATTTCTGCAGATTTATGTTTTGGTCTATTGGACAAAAACGAACTGAAGCGACGTTTTGCCTGAACGGCGACAATGTACTCCTTACGTCATTTCTTTGTTCTTTCATTTTCTTTCCACGTTTCATTCGTTTGAAACTGAATCTTTTTCCGTTGCAAGAACTGGCTAATTAAAAAAAAACAATACCCTTTATCAGGGTTCGTGTTCTTTTGACAATACTTAGCATCGACACGCTTTTACACTTAAATAACAATTAATTCAATGAAATGAATATTCCGAAATGTCACGCAACACAGGCATTTTTATTGTTTTTCTTTGTTCCTGCATCAACAGTGTCATATAATGCCACAAAGAAAATCTACTTATGCTAATTTAATTGACCTACTAAATCGTTTTCATAATATAAACGGCCATAATATAAAAAAAACTTACATTTTTCGAAAGCTGAAAAATCCCAAATTTTTTGTATTTTACTTTCTACACTTCAATAATACCTATTGTTAACCTATTTTTTTTCTTTTTTTTTAAACAATTAGAATTCCTGAAAATATTTCATTATTTACCTAACTATTTTTATGTGATATTTAATCTTAATTTGTGTATATCTATAAGGCATAATGTAATTCGATACTTAAAAAAAAACAGTTTCAGTATATTAAAATGAAATGACTTTTTTTATATCCCACTTTATTTATTTTGAATTTAATAACGAAATAGTTTTGGAAAAAATCAGATTAATTACAAACCTGAAAAAGGCATGGTGGTTTTGCTTAGTTATTCATTTTAATATATTTAATATCTTGCACAATAAGTTTTTCTGGGTTATTATGCCGTGTGTCGTTCGTACTCTCTACCGACGTTTCGGATCGCGTTACAGCGTCCATCATCAGGGTTGATGTTATTTGTGTATGAATATGTGTTACGTTAGGTACTTAGAATTTTTACCGTGTCGTAGTCGTTTTTGTGTGATGTTATGTATTTGGGACTTGTACCGTGTCGTAGTCGTTTAGATTAATGTGTGTTAATATCTTTACCTTAAAGCTAAAATGCTGGAAGTCACATTTGGTAAATTGTTCAGAAGAGTGGTTTGAAGTTGTAAAACTGTTTTAAATGTATCGATTTATAGGTTTTTGATAAGAATATTTAAGAAAAAAACGTTTATTGTATGGATTATCAAACAGCTATGGGACTGCAATGTGTTTTGTTTTAACCGCACGTCCCGCGCCCTAATTCTTTCTCGGACTTTAGTATAAAAAGTCATGTAGAATTAAATAAAAAACAACGTATTTATAAAACTTTCTTTTGCCAAAAACATTGAATGACGTGCCATTACTTCAAACATCAATTATTTATAAAAATAACAGGTAAATATAAATTTATTGACACGATATTATTAGCAAAAAAACAGTTATTGAAAGTAAACAGCTAGTGAAAAAAAGCAAAGTAAAATAATGAAATTAACGGCAAAAGAAATGGCATAACGGTTAAATATGGTTGATTATGACAATAAGACTTAATCTTGTGCAAAATCTCTCGCTGCGTCAGAGGTAGTTTGTTATAAAAATTGTAGAATTTATTCGGTATCCACTGCTTTAATACCAGCAAATCGTTGAATTTAGTTAAAAGCATGAGTATTATATAGTATTAGAATTTATTCGGTATCCACTGCACTACTGGTATTTTAGAACAAGCTATTTCAGTAGTGGTATACCGGAGGACTCCAATGTTTTTAGCATTAATAGAATCTGAATATATGAACAAAATGACAGTTCTAACTCAATTTTGCAAAAAATGTGACTTTCAGCTTTAAGGTGCAGATATGTTACACCATGTTCTTAAACATTTGAAAAAAATGTATTTAAAAAGTAATAATCTATTTATTGGATTCGCGTATTTTTCGATCTGCATATTAACTTTTGTAATGAAACGCTTGGATTGTAATTTTGTACTTGTCACATAAACACGATTTTTTTATTCTACATATATGTTGTAACCTTATATTGTGGGTGTCCCTTGTGGTTACTCCCCATGTGCACACATAGATATATATTATATATCTAGCACATTTGCTAGGATGGGGCGTTTGGATTTGTTTACTACCTATGGGACCCTGGTTAAGATGTTGCATTTTTTCTACCGTGGGTACCTATATTGTTCCGGCGCCAGAACAACTATTGAACCGACCGTGTGCACATGTGATTTCTCATATTCTCACTGCGATCGCAAAAAGATATTTTGCCATCAATAAGTATCAAATCTACTGTGTGTATAATTCGTCAAGTGCCCCTCCTTCCCGACAGCAAGGTTGGATCTGATCCTGACTGCCGCGACAGAAGTACCAGCAATAGAGGTGCCAGAACCCAGAATAAGGTAGGAGTTGCAATCGTTGTAATTAGGGTTCTGTAGCAAAGTGAACAAAGGAAAACGCATCCAACGAATCAGCAATTTTCGAGCGTGCAACTGCTAACGGGCAAGTGGCGCGATCAATTACTGCACTACTGGTGTTTTAAAACAAGCTATTTCAGTAGTGGTATACCGGATGACTCCAATGTTTTAAGCATAATTAGAATGTGAATATATTAATAAAATGACATTTATAACTCAATTTCGCAAAAAAGTGACTTTCAGCTTTAAGGTACAGATATGTTACAACATGTGCTTAAAAATTAAATATATATATATATATATATATATATATATATATATATTAAAAAAAGTAATAATCTATTGGATACACATATTTTGATCTGCATATTTACTTTTGTAATGAAACGCTTGGATTGTAATTTTGTACATATCACATAAACATGATTTTCTTATTCTACATAGATGTTCTCACCTTATATTGTGGGTGACCCTCGTATATACATATAATAAACATAATATTATGTTAGGCCCATGACGTTAACTAACTGGTAGTCAACTTCGGGTATTTTATGCAGAGGAAGGTGGGGGAAACCGAATAACTCAAACGACAGCGGAAGAAACAATTTAAATGAAACCCTTATCAGAATGTGTATTTTAAAATAAACTGAGTATTATGTAAGCATAATAATCAGTAAAAAACGTTGTGTGTTTTGTTTTATTACTCTTTACAAAATGTAAGGAACTGAAGCGAATAAAAATTGTCATGTTATTAAAAGTTTTTATTAGTTCTTAAGATCTTATGAACTAACTTAATATACCTAGCATTTTTAAAATAATGAAATAAATACATTGCTCATACATAATATTGAACAAACACGCGTTATAAATCGTTCATAACATCCATATTTAATACTTTTCCTACGTGCATTCTTCATCTGAACTTTCCATATTGTATAATTTTACAATTTTATTTAATTTATTTATAGTAATAGAGCTTTTACATAAAGTTGTTTTACCGATATAAAATTAAGATTTACAAATATATTGAGGGAGCTAGTTCTGATTGGGACTCTTAAGATAATTTTGATTTAAGCTTTTTGTGCAATTATTATTTGTTTGATCAGTGTGTCATTTGCACATCCCTATCCAATTATTCCATATTCTAAAACTGATTGACTTATTGCGTAATATATTTTTACAAGTTCTTTTAGGCTGATTATATTTCTTATAGTTTTAAGAAAGTAAATTAGCTTTTTCAATTTATTTTAAATATGTTTGATTTGATGACTCCATCTTAAATTCTCATGTATATAAATGCTTTAATATTTAATTGAATCTACTCTGTCCAACGATTTACAAATACATTCAACATTCGAAATTTGGTTATTATAATTACAACTGTGAAAAGTTAAGGAAAGATTTGGATTACATATAGTTTTATTATTAATTTTAAATGTTATGTATTTTGTTTTCGAGTGATTTAGTGTAAGATAATTTGAGTCTTACCATTTTTTTACAAAGTTTAAGTAATTTTCAGCCTTTTCAAATACAATATCCCATGAGCTTCTTTGATATAGTAGCACAGTATCATCAGCAAAGTTTATTATAAAGCCTTTTATAGATAAATTACAAAGATCGTTTATATAGATAAGAAACAAAATTGGTCCAAGTATGCTTCCTTGAGGGACGCCAAATAAAATTTTGGTTTTTAATCTGAACTATTTGCTTTCTGCTTTTCTTATAACTTTGGAACTCAATTCGTCCAATATTTGACAAAATTACATGACGTGCTTTGATTTTTGTTATTTTTGCTTGGACACTGACAAAACAACAACACGTCGACCGCCATTTGCAATATCACCAAGCGTCGTCTGCGGACACCTTTTGTTTAGTGAAAATTTGACGCGACAGCGGACACGTTGAAATCTAAGCTATCTTCTTTCGCCCCGTGTCTGGTTTCGCCCCATCTTCCCTTATTTACGAAGTCCCATATCCCGCCTTATATTTTTCAAAACTTTACGATTCAATCCGACTTGCGTCTAGCTCAATGTTTATTTCTGAAGTGATAATTCCCTATTCTCAAAATTTTATTGAATTACAGTGAAAATTTAATTGATGTGGGTTTAATGCATTAAGAGATTTTTTATGTTACTTTATCTTTTTTAGGAAATGTTTTCTTCATAAAATATCTGTAACGCGCCCATGAAGAATGAGAAGGAAAGCATTTTAAGAGTTTTTATATAAGTTCCTGCATTTATTTATCATAAGATTTGATTTATGGTATTTAAAAGGGATAGTGAGGTTACTGACTGCATAATAAATGTAAACAACGAATATCTCGAACAAGTAAGAGTACGCATTGTTTTTTATTTATTTTATTTTTTTGTAACTACTATTACTATAATTATTGAAATACATTAAAAAAAACTTATTACTACTCCTCGACTTTTTTAATAATCTAGTAAAATTATATTCGATTGTATTAATTGCATCTATGTTAAATTAAATTTTATTAAAATATTATTTTATAAATTCTAATAAACTGCTTTAATAACATATAATGAAAACAAAATTTTGGTCAATACACAATTTTTAATTTTTCTTTTGTGACTATTGGTGTTCACATTTAGTTGGTGAAAGATATTTAGTGTTATTATTTTTCATTTTATGATATTGTATTTATATTGTGATATCTTTTACTGTTTGTGAACTGAAAATAAATATATAAATAAATAAGTAGAAGAATTTGTGTATCTGGGAAGCATGTTTTTAAAAGATGGAAGAGTAGAAAAAGATATTGAAAGGAGCAACAAAATAAACGGAGCACTAAATACAGTAATTGCTAATAAGAATATGTCAATCGAAGCTAAACTGGCAGTGCACAACGGAGTTTTAGTCCCAACACTTATGTATGGAATTGAAACATGGAACTGCCAAAGGAAAGATGAAAGCCGAGTGAACGCGGTTGAAATGCGATCTCTTAGACGAATATGTGGGAAATCAATGTATGACAGGGTTACGAATGATGAAATCAGGCGAAAGTGTGAATCTGAGTCAGGTATAATTGATAAGATTAAGAAAGGGTCTCTGAGATGGTTTGGTCACGTAGAACGAATGGACGATGAAAGAATGGTAAAATAAGTATATATTGCGAAAATAAACGGTAGCGTGACCGAGGAAGACGTGGCATGATCAGATAAACCAAAATATTAAGTCTGGTCATGTCAAAAGCAGACAGAACCGAAGGGCATGTATTATAAGATGTATGAACGTGGAAGAAGCTAGGAATGTATGCCAGGATAGACGCGTTTGGCCATCCATTCTCTCTGCCTACCCCTACGGGTAATGGCGTGATTATAGTAGTAGTAGTAAGATTTAAACAATTTGAATTTGAGATTTGTTTAAACATCATATATATGATTTATACGTGCGTTCATGTGTGTTCGTGGTTGGTATAGATTGTACATTCGGTATTTTAATTTATTACCTCCATGGAAAACGCAATTGTCAACAATTATTATTTTCTCATCTGAAATTCTTATTTATTTTTTTGTCAGATTTAATGTTTATATCTTTTGCATAATTTATGAAAACTTAATTGGTCTTTTTGTGTTAAAAATTTGTTGTTTTTAATACTTGTGATGTATGACTGTATGTTTTCTGAATAAAATAAAATAAAATAAAAAATTTAAAAAAAACCAACTGTTCAAAAAACCTTTTACAATAAAATATTTTACTGAAATAATCACAGCATTGAACAATAATTATGTGAATATGAAGTATAATTGACTAATTAAAACTTAACAATTTAGTGAATACAAAGTATAAAGAAAAAGTGTAAAATAATTCAAATAACTTCATACCATAGATATTTATTTACCTAATTATCCATATAGAATTAACGATTCAATAATAAGTAATATTGCTTCTGTTGGAATGACGCTAACTGATGTTTCTAATATTAAACCCTTAAGTTATAACGCTAAAAAATGAAACACTCCACTAAAAATAAATGTCGTTTTATTTCATAAGAACACGGAAATATAATATAATATATATTTAACATTATTATTTTGTTATTCGATACTTAGATAATAACAATCAATTGACGTCATTTGCGAGTATAAATTAATTTAAATAATTATATAGACAATATCTTAATCTGAAATTTAATACCCACTAAGTGTTGGTTCATCTTGCACCGAGCGGTTAGCATATTCATGAAACCACCCCATGAACGGTTCGGCCCTAAAATGCCTTCGAAGGCTATTTCTATGTAATACAATTACGTTTAATTACAATCACCCCCTTGGTGCTTCGAGTTTCCAAGCTAAAGGTCGCAGTATTTCCAATGTATGAAGAAATGCCGATGACACAAAAATTATGTCTGAATTAAAATTACTGTAGTATTGCTTATTAAAACAAACGTCATCTAAAATCTGAAATTAATATAATTTAAAACACGTGATGTTGTCACAAGTCCATCTCTATTTTACTGTTTAAGTATATTGTGTTATTTTTTTAATATAATTGTGCATCTATTTTATAGTTTTTCAAACATTTTTATCCGTTTTCTATAAAATACGGATACAGCTTTTTCATAGAACCAAACCTTTTTAAGTTTAATGTTATATTCGAGCACCCGATGACAAATTGCTTGAAAAGCGGTTTTTAAAAAAATAAATAATTATTTATCTAAATTTAATCCAATGGACAAGTTATTTAATAAACCCTCATAGATTTTTATTTACATACATAAGGTTATTGTACATTATTTGAGACAATAAGTCCCAACTCCATGGAGTCCCATGGGACTAAAAGTCCTGTGTTGAGATGGGACGAACAATTATATGACACAGACACATGAGTATATCATCACAAATATAGGATTAGAAACATATAAATAATTAAAAAAAATATTTAAAAAAACATATTTATGGCACATCAATATGGTAAACAGTAAACTCAAGCATTTGGAAAATCATCAAGAAGTTTCCAGTCCTTAACTCCTTTCTTGAAAATATTTTTTGTCCTTGAGAGCTTAATACGTTCTTCCAAAATATTGAACACTCTCGGTGCGATAAATGAGAGATGTCTCTGAGCAAAAGTCGTAAGATTGGTATATAACTAGTATTGACAAATTACAACAGAGATAAAGAGAGTATCTTATAGAAGAAAATATGGAAGTCTAGGCACTTACAGGGCTTATGACCCATTGGCTGGATTAAGTGGGCACTTTTATTAGGCAACGACTGAAAACAATTTTCCAATTTTTCAACTTCTTGGATCATTGGGTTTTATTACAATATTTTGAGTTTATCTAAATGTTTTTAGACAAAAGTCTTGATTTCACCCTAGTATGTGAAATAATGCGATCAGATGAATCTCTTCACAACACTAAAGGTTTCAGCTCTTTAATTTCACTAAAGTCAACAGATGGAAGAATTGAAGAAATATGGATGTTCAAACATAGGCAAAATAGTAAATGTTACACAGTGTGTAAAGTGGCCACTTAAACCAGCCAACGACAGGTCATAATCCCTGTAAATGCCTAGACTTCAATATTTAATAATCAAAAATGTTTTCCCTCTCTGTTGAAATAAATTTACATATTAATGTTTTTAATTAATATACTAATATTAATAAGAAAATGTTAAGCAAAAAATGGTAACGAATAAATAAATGAAATTTCATAAGTATCGCCTACTCGCGTCAAAATCATCATTTTTGGTTACGTCACATTTTATACGTAGGTTGCGTATTAAATTTGCTAATTACCTACAGAGCCCTAATAAGAATGTTGCAATTCTACCGTGGGTACCCATTCTGTTTTTTCCCCCGTCTCAATAACACCACAACTGTCACAATGTGGTTACAATGTCGGCATTCCCGCGCGTTACCCATAAATAAACATTATTATGTGATCCGTGCAGCGCTTGTGTATAGTTAGTTATTCAACTCATTGAATCGTCATTGAATCAAGACCACAAGTGCATAGTACACCACAGAAAATTAGAACTAGGCCGCGATAGAAGTTCAAACAATATGGCTGGATACTTGGAGAATCTCAGTACGGGGTAAGTAATTGCATTCATTTCGTTTTGGGATTCAGTAGCGACCTCATACATAAATATACGAAAATAAGAAATTGATTCTGCTGAACTATATATACATATAAAAGGCAATGTTTGAATAGTTGTCCTCGATGGACTTGATAACTATCGGACCGATTTACGTGCGGTTTTTACATCAATGTCCATCTTTACCACGAAAAGATTTAAAGCTCATAAAATCTACAACGTATTGTTTTTTTATCCATCACCAGGGATACAAAAAAAGTGAATGGAGGTTTTTTTTTGTGCATAAAAAAAACTGGTTTTTGAATGTATACAAACAACATTCGTTTTTTATGGATCCCAGTCAGATTATTTCATTGAATTACTTATAATGTTCACTTATTTATTTATTTTTACTGGATTTTTGGTTATACTAAAATAATATCAACTAACATTCGATACTATATTTGAGTATGTTCAAATGTTTGTAGAATGTTACACAGTGTGTAAACTAGCAACTTAAACCAGCCATTGACAGCCCTGTAAATGCTTAAACTTCCGTATTTCCTTCTTTAAGGTATTCCCCATCCCTGTTGTAGTTTGTTAACATTCGATACATTTTTGAAAATCGCATTCCTGACTAAAATGCATGCTTGAGCAGAGTTTGATATTTACGAAAAGAATTCTATACTTGAAAATAATAAACTATTTTATGTTTTGGAATTTTAACACAAACAAGTACTTAGGTACCTACTTAAATGAAATATTTAAAGATCAATTCCTTTTGGATTTGGAATTCAGTCATAAACAAGTACCCAGGTAGTCAGGTACCTACTCAACAATGAAAAGTTACAACATCTTTTTCACGTTTATCCGAACGGTATTTTCACGTATTTTCTCTCTGAATTATGGCACTAGAGAAATGTTTTTTTTTTTACAATAACAACTAACTATCACGCCGCTTCTCCGTAAAGGTAGGCAGATAGGATAGAACGCCACATCACTCTATCTTTGCATTCAGATCTCGCTTCCTCTACATTCATAGATCTTCTCATTCACGCGCGTCGATTATTCCGACTTTTGCCATATCAACCATCAAGTATTTGTTAGATTTGGTCATGCTATGTCTTTCTCTGTCATCCTCTATTTCTCCATACATGAACATTCGCATTGTAAATATTTTGAGCCGTTCTTTCGTTGTCCATTCGCTCTACATGTTCAAACCAGCCCAGAGCTCTTTTTTTTATACATCATTGATATTTAAAATTGGCTTGTCGCTATATTGTTTCGTTTTAAAAAAAAATAAATTACCATGAGAACTAGAACCATTCAAACCCGGTTTTAAAAAACACAGTTTTATCTGCAGTCTTCGGGCGCACGGCGCTCGGTATACATATATAAATATTTTTGAAAAACGCAAAACATATCTTTACAGAAAATTTCATTCTGATACTCTAAATCTAAATCTAAAAAAATAAAAAAATCGGTTCAGTTTTGAGGTGCGGAAAACGGTAGAGCGAAACATCGATTTTGTATATTCTAACAAAAGGTCGGACGTTCAGTTGTCTTTTTCGCACAGTATCGGGGAGGCATCTGCTAGACAGTGACAGGAAAACAATGTTCCAATACATATTTATCAAAATTTTCTGTCCTCACAATTATTTATCTAAACCGAAACACAAAAATAATATTGTTTACGTACATATCTAATTTGGACTAAATACAGTAATTGAAATCAAACTTTCGATTGTGTTCATTTAATCTATTTAGCAATATAACTCAAATCTAGCAATAGCAAAGCATTGCCGGGTTCAGCTCGTCACTAATAAAATTTAGAATACCCAGGTTTAATAGTAGCCTCAAACATTTTTTTTCTACATCTCTTCATTGTTTGATTGTTCGAACCTGGATAAAAATGAATACATTTATCGAGTATGCACGTCATATGATAAAAATAAGCGCGATTGATGTTTTTAACGAAAAAAAATACTGTATTAAAAAATATATCAAAATTGCGACTGAGACGTCACAAGAGCAAAATTTTAAGTTACTATTTTTTTTATCGTTTTACGTATTAGTGTATTAACATTTTACAACAGAGATGAAGAACATTTAAGAAAAGGTACTATAGAAATCTAGGCATTTACAGGGCTTATGACCTGTCAATGGCTGGTTTAAGTGGCCACTTTACACACTGCGTAACATTCACCATTCTGCCCATATTGGAACATCTATATTCCTTCAATTCTTTCATCTGTTGATGTTTGTGAAGTTAATGTTAGTCAACAGATGAAATAATTGAAGGAATATAGATGTTCCAATATAGGCAGAATGGTGAATGTTACGCAGTGTGTAAAGTGGCCACTTAAACCAGCCATTGACAGGTCATAAGCCCTGTTGATGCCTAGACTTCTATATTACCTTCTCTTAAATGTTCTTCATCTTTGTTGTAAGATGTTAATATAAACAGCTCCCCAGGGAGTTGAATCCAGTCCTTGTCTACAAAAATTTGGATAAACTCAAAATATTGTTGCTTATTAGTGTACTATTTTATTATTAATTACATACGCGTAAGTATGTGCATTAGTGTATGCGTATATGTGTATGCGTATATGTGTATGCGTATATGTTCATGTGTGTATGTATGTGTATATATATGCATGTTCATGTGAATACATATATCAGTGGCGAGGCGTGATTTATTTTACAGGGAATCAATAAAAAATGATCATTAATTTGTACCTACATAACATGTAAGTAATAAATAAATGACTTTTTTTCTGTGGTTCTGTGAAAATCAACTCAAACAACAATTATTATGAACCACGTGGTATACGTAGCTTTATTCTACACTATTTTCATAGAGTACTTGTACAAAAGTTTATTAACAAATACCACAACGACATTCAACAGAAATTTCCATTATGATTCGTCATTGACAGAACTGTCAAAGTGTCAAGACTTGAGCACTGGCCGATTTCTTTTAAAATGAATAATGTCAAAAACGGCCACTGCGAACGCCACATGTCCTATGTGATACATAATATGTCGACGGTATCCTATCAAAGAAAAATAGTCCTTCGGAAATAATGTTTGAAATACTAGTTTCCAAATAGAGAATCTTCAAATAATATTTGTAATCTGTAAGTTTGTTTTAGTACTAAAAAGCCGACTTGTACTTTTTTGTATGGCAGATTAAGCTGAGGTAATCGGCTATATTCATTGTTCACTGAGAATAGGCTGGTCGCACTTCATAGATATTTTTTTGTAGGAAGATATGAACGGTGGTTTATAATAAATAACAATTATTTTATTTATTTTCCCATAAACATGGTTACTATAAAAAAATATTATCTAAAGTCAAATATAATGGTAAGCTGTGCATAATCGCTTATTTTGACGATTCGCCCCTGGTGTATATGTATGTATGTATGTATATATATATTTCATTTATTTTAATGTGCGAATATGTCTTCTTGCTCATACTGATCATCGTGGTTTTGGATGTGAAAGGGTTTAAAGAACACCCTGTATATACACTATTATATAATTTAATAACAATTTTAGTACTACATTGTATTCAAAGTAAAGAAATAACAAAAATAAAGTACTAAAAACATTTATAAAGTAAAAAAAAATAAAACAATTATAAAAAAAAAAATTGAAATAAAATTTAATAGAATAAATGACAATAAAGTAAATAAAATTCAAATTAATTAATCTTTTTTAATTGGCAACTAACAGTTCAATTCCAAAAACTGAAAAAATCTGAAAACTGAAGTAAAGAAAATTACAGATATAAATCAAATTAATAAAAAATAGACATTGAATATTGAAGAATGAAAGCAGCATTAAATTTTTATTCTTAGAACCTTATCCAGCTGACTTCTTTCGATTCTGAGGAGCCACTCTTTAACTTCAGTTGCGAATTTATTTTTGGAAGAATGAAAAATTATTATTATGATAATGCACAGCTTAATATTATATTTGACATCCGATAATAATGTTTTAAAGTAACAATGTAAATGGGAAAAAACAAAATATTTCACAACATTATATTTTGGTATGTGTATTTTTGTACATACACAAATCTGGATTTCTCCCGAGGGGGAGTAGGTATATATATTTTTTTTTATCAATATTCCTACAGAGATGAGGTAGAATTTTTTCAAATTCAGGATTATCGATATTCGAGCGTTTACAGGGCTTATGACCTGTCATTGGCTGGGTTGAGTGGCCACTTTACGTTTTTACAACATTCCCCATTCCGCTTATTAGCGAATATCGACACAGGTAACATTTTGATTCTTGTATATATCTTATTAAATGAGAAACCATTCACTAGCGTGTTGGAGCGCCATCTATGTATTGATATTGAAGTTAAGTATTTTTAATTAGCATATTACTTTATTTTATGTATTTAAGACTCTTCCGAGTTAAATTAAGTACTAGTAATCGCCTGCAGATGATTCTGCAATTTATTTTATACTTATATTTTGACCAGATCTTATTACACAACATTATTTTTTGGTATGTGAATTTTTGTACATACACAAATCTGGATTTCTCCCGAGGGGGAGTAGGTATATATATATATATATATATATATATATATATATATATATTTTTTTTAAGTCTTAAATACATAAAATAAAGTAATATGCTAATTAAAAATACCTAACTTCAATATCAATACATAGATGGCGCTCCAACACGCTAGTAAATGGTTTCTCATTTAATAAGATATATACATGAATCAAAATGTTACCTGTGTCGATATTCGCTAATAAGCGGAATGGGGAATGTTGTAAAAACGTAAAGTGGCCACTCAACCCAGCCAATGACAGGTCATAAGCCCTGTAAACGCTCGAATATCGATAATCCTGAATTTGAAAAAATTCTACCTCATCTCGATAGGAATATTGATTATAAAAAAATAAAAAACAAAATATTTGTTATTTATTATAAATCAACACCCCCGTTCATATCTTTTTACAAAAAATCTGTGAGGTGCACCCAGCCCATTCTCAGTGAACGATGAAACTAGCTCAGCTTATTACTCTATACAAAAAAGTACACTAGATTTTACATCTTTAACCCAGTCTCGGTAATTTAGTACTAAAACAAGCTTTCAGATTACAAATATTATTTGAAGATTCTCTATTTGGAAACTAGTATTTCGAACATTATTTTAAGGTCTATTTTTCGTTGATACGATACCGTTGTATTCAAGTATTGTAAATTGCATATTGAAATAAGATAGAATAAAGCTACGTGGTTAGTAATAATTTTGGTTTGAGTAGATTTTCACAGAACCACAGAAAAAATAGTCATCTATATTACTTATATTATATTACGTTTCCGAATGTTGGAGGTTTCTTGTTTACCATATTAATGTGCAATATATAAAAAAAAAATATATAATCATGTTTCTGATCCAATATAATTTTTTTTTTTTTTTTACATTTTTTTTGCACCACAACAGGCCAGGAGGCCTAATTACAGTGGTGAATTACATCACAGAGCACCCAGGCTTGAGAAAAATCCCATTTTAATTTTTGTGTTCTCACCGGGAATCGAACCCGGAACCTTCCGTGCGTGAGTCAAGCGTCTTGACCACTACACCACGGAGGCCGCCGGTGTATATATGTGGTGATATACTCGAATGCTTGTGTCAATTAATTACTCGTCCGAACTCAATAATCCCACTTCGCCCGTTTATCTCTTTGTTCTAGTAACGAGAGAACCCTTTTAATACCCTGTCATCGCTCTAATTTTCTTGCATCTTCCTTTACTGTAGTAGCCGCTCGATTGAATAATCTACCCACTAATGTTAGAGACGCCCCTTCTTTATTTACATTTAAGTCAAGATTGAAATGTCACTATTTAAATATTTAAATTGTTTCTTTATCCATCTTCTTTCCTTCCCATTCCCTCTCCTCTCTTTAAAGTATAGTGTTATTTTTTTACAAATATTATTTTGACAATCTTTGTTTTTAATTTTTGTATAAAATTGTAAGATTCAATATGTCCATGTATTTGTAATTTTCTCAAACTGAACGGTTTGGGTAGGTAGGAAGAAATTGCCTTAAGGCAATATGCCCGCCCTTATTTGTATACATTTGGTATATGTAAATTAAGTATTAAATAAAATAAATAAATAAACTCAACACGGGACTTTTCAAAAAGTAACTAAACAAATAAATATTATGTACTTATATGTCGGTACACATTAACGATCAGTTTTTGTAGATTACCCATATAATAAATCACGGCTTGCCACTGGGAGTAAGTTATCTTCTAAACTTCGGAAATATCTGATTTCCCTTGATGTAGGTACACAAGAATTGTTTTTCTTTTACGTAATGGGAAACGTCAATATGAATAAATGTAAACTTATAATATAAGAAATTAAACACTGATTTGAGTCTATTAAACACTTTATTTTATTCTACAAATATTAAAACAAAAATTTCGTAACAATTATTTCGCCTTGATAGGCGTTTTCAAACGGATGTGAAGATTAGATGGATTGAATGTCCTTATATAGTTATATAATTTAAGGTACTTTAAGTAAAAAATAAAAATAATCCTATCTTTGGATATATAATTCCTCTGTACGTGTGATGTCACCGTACTCCTCCTAAATGGTTTAACCGATTTACGTGCGGTTTTCAGAGAAATATAGATCTTTGCGCTGCAAAAGTTTTTAGAAATTTTTGTTTGTGCTCATACGATTAACCTTAATGTTTTAATATTTAAGCTTTTCTCTAAATTATGTGATCAATGTCTTTGGGAATGGACTAAATTAACAAAACTTATTGTAAATGAAAATTCAGTTGTGGGAGCCGGAATTCGAACCTTGGTCATCCGATTCGCAAGTCCGTGACTAATGGACCACAACCTGGTTAAAAATATATACTTCGAAATGATCCCTAGACATTGATGTATTATTGTTATTATTATTACCATTTATTATTATTCAAAAGGGAAAATAAATATTTGTAGTTATTATGATTTACTGTAAATTAAATTTTCTAGGCTATTTTCAACGAGTTGTAATTAACTCACCATTGAAAAATAGCAATCAAGTTGGGGCAGAGTGGGATTCGAACCACGGATCTTTGATCCGTGAGTTCGAGACCCTAACCACATGACTACAACCCGATTCGATTTTAAAGTATGTAATACAGATTGACCGTTGCATCGTCATAAAAAAGAGGCATTTAATACCTACTCTGAATGAGAACCCCTATGTACAAATACTCTGAGATATTTAAAGCTGTTTGTTTTTAACCTGCGGCGGTCAAAGTCTATTGACCGATAACACACACACACTTCGAATGATTTTACAAGAAATATAGAGTAACCACTCAAAAAGCAACTCAGTATTTTCCATTGAATACAATACATTACATTCTGCAAAACTTACAGTATTGCTCACAGGACGTTAAATCGATAACGAAATCGGATTACATATCCAGTCCAGCGTCCTGGAGATATTTAACTTTATTCCCGCCATGGAGATATAAAAAGCAAAGAAACACGGCATAATTACTTTTAAACAAAATTAAAATTCTAAGCTAGTTTTTTTCTTAACTTTAATGCTCTTCGGTTTGACAATATTAATAATTTTACGTTGATCCCGACTTTTTGTTTTGTACACTATGCTTTTTACTGGATAATGTTTTGATGGGGTTTACCAGGGTTGGAATTTTATTATATTGGGGTTGCGGGCACGTACATATAAATACTAATTCCATGTTATTAAACTTGGCTGACGCTGTTAAAATATTCCAAAATTTTAAAAATTTTACTTGATACAAAACTATCCTAACAATTTTAAAGAAAAAAATAATTAAGTGTGTTATTTCGTTAGTTGGTTCCCGTTAAATTTATTTAGAAGTTTAAAGCGTTTATTTTTTATTCAGTATTTATTATATTACTTTGCCTTAAACTCCTAATAACTTTAAGTAGCAAATTTTTAAGAAAAAATAAAATATAAAAAAGTATTAAATTAAGCATTTTTGTAAGACTTAAGCATTCTTTTATTTTTAATATTTTTTAAAAGGGATATATCATGTAATTATACCCCTATTTGCTCCAGACAGTGCATGGGGCACTGAATTAAAACACCAAATGCAGCGTACCTCGGTCACCCAAAAATTCTTCAAAAAAGAAAGTGAGTGGGAATAAGTTGGGGTCATAAAATATTGGTTAGTGGGTTTACCTACGCGTGAAATATTTGTTTTATTGGTGGTTTAACACTGCAATATTTCACTGTTCTTGGGCCCAGTAGAGATTAAATGTTAACCTTTCGCCCCTTGATGGTACAAATTTGTCCTGGTGTAAAATACCTTATATAGCTTTTATAAACATATGCGTTTGATATGTAGGATTTTTGCTCGGGTGGTCCCGTGCCAGTTGGTGGTGATGGGCACAAGAGACGATGTCGTAGTTTGGAAGAATATTTATCACATGGAAAATAAATAATTAATTATGTCGGTCAAGTGTTACTTCGATGATAAATTGAAGAGACTGCACTTGATCAACATGCTGGAACTGAACTGAACTTGTTGGGCTGATTGACTGGCGTTGTCACGCCCTGTGATCTCTTTATAGGCGACGTTCCTTTGTAGTTCATTTCTTCATTGTAAGGACAATGTGAATGTACTGCAGAACGATGCCCCAGATTTTATGTGCAATACTGTTTGAGTTGCATTATGTGTTGAATTGGATTCTATAGAAAATTATGACATTGCTTTCCTTGGTCATCGCACTATTTCAGGTGAAACGTTTTAGCACGTTTGTGTCATCGATTATGGACTATGAACTCTACAGCTATAACTAATCAGTGTTGGTACGTATTTGGACATTTTTTAGTGGTTTCCGCTATTTTGAAGTAATTTGTTATAAAATTGACGCTTAGGAATCAATTTTGCGTAGAGCTGTCACCCATTTGGCCGTGCAAAATTACTACCCCTCTAGAAACTTCAATATTAAAATTATAATGGCAACTGTCAGTTCTTCTATTTAAAAAAAAATATCTTTGATTGTAATACTAGTTTTTCATTTATTTTCGTTGATACATCGTTTTGAAAAAGTAAAAGCTTTTTATATTGCTATTCTCTGAAGGTACGAATTTGTCATACTATTTTGGAGTTTAAAAATTAAGAAAGAGTCTCTGAGATGGTTTGGTAATGTAGAACAAATGGCTGATGAAAGAATGGTAAAACAAGTAAATATGGCGAAAATGAACGGTTGCGTGAGACGAGGACGACCAGATTAGATATCCAGGTTTATCTGTGAGATTCATCTAATTTAATAATCTGAAGCCCAAGACTGACCATCTTCCTTTCATGTATCAAAAATGATCAAGATACGCTGCGATTGGTGTACCAATACAGTGCCCTTTGCACAATTAGGTGCGAAAAAGGAATAATGAAGATTTACGTTAATTTTTTATATGATGCTTTATAAACAGAAAATAATAATAAATGCATCAGCATAATAATCACAATTTGTTATGTTTTAATATTTTTCATTAACTTTAATAATATTTTGTGACAAAAATGTTCAAATAAGTTTTTTTTAAATGTTTTTAATGAACAAGCTCAGTTCAGTTTAATAAAGTTATCTACTTATTACAATAAATATGCTTACACGTTATTACAATTTTATTGAACAATATTTTGAGTGTGTCCAAATGTTTGCCGACAAACTGGATTTCCTTCCTAGGGAGTTTATTAAGATGTATATTTGTCGCAACAGGGAGGGATTGAGAAAAAAATACGGAATTTTAAATGTGCGGTGAAGATGCTCTGTATTATTTACTAATTTGTTGTAAAATAATGAAGGAGAATACCCAATATATTATTGACCAATTTGTGGTATTTTTTTTGTCGTGTCCTCTTGTTCTCTCCATTTTAAAAAAATATACAGAGTATTGTTGGTACTTCCATCGGATCTTTATTCCGTGTATGCGCACGCCGGGCCCACACGAGCCCAAATTTAAACCCCCCACACGTAGCGCTGTGACGTCTCGTGACTCCGCTTGCGACACTATTTCCGGTAGACGACAAAACTGGCTATCCATTCATAGTTTTAGATATTATGTAATTCCTGTAATTTTTGTACACGTCCTCGAAAGTACACAAATATTGGTCGCGGCAAAACCTTACATGACACTGATAACAAGACGTTAGATGCTCATTCGCATTCTTATAAAAAACGGAAGCTATTTATCTTAACACTTGATTATTAATTATATATATTATTAATTTTATATATGTACGCGTATGTATGTGCATTTGTGTATGCGTACATGTACATGTGTGTATGTATGTGCATGTATATATTATATGCATGTTCATTTGTATGTATGTATGTATGTGGATGTATATATATGGATGAGAGTGTGTATGTATATATATGGATGAGAGTGTGTATGTATAAGAATGTATGTTGTATATGTTTTTAATTATAAATGTGTACGCGTATGGATGTGGATTTCTGTTTTAAGTATGTTTTGTTTTACATACTAAGAAAATTATCCGTAACATTTTGGGTTTTTGAAATTTTGCATTTAATTTTATTAGTTTTATTTCGACCATTTTATGACTTAAGACCTTTTTCCCGCGCACGGAAGATATGTTCATGTGTGTATGTATATATATGCATGTTCGTTTGTGTATGTATGTATGTATTTGTATGTGTATATTTATTTATTTATTTATTATATATACGGCCTAAGCCAATTACAACAGTTACACGCAGAAACATAAATGCAAGAAACTGAGCAAAAGAATATAAAACTATTTAGAAAAGGCAAACAAGGGCAAAACAATAATTATACAATAGATTCATAAAAACGAAAGACCTAAGACTTCGAGCTAAACCATGCCAATCCAACTTCATCCCACATTGTTTAGTCGCGAAGAGATCTACGAAAATCCGGAAGATCTATCCCAAAGAATTCCAAGTCGTGTGATGAGTTGACTAATCTACACATTCTGGACTATGGGGCATAAAAACCAAAGTTGTTGTATATATATGGATATCTTTGTTTATGTATGTGTATGCATGCTGTATGTGTACATTTACAGACATTTTTATTTATTTGTTCGTTGTTTTATATTTACTTACTATTTCTTCTTCTCTTCCTTCCATATTTTTTCATCCCACTTCCTTTCACCCCTAGCGAACTGTACGTTTTTTTTTGTTCCTTTAAAAAACTCGTTATGGGTCTTGTTATTTATTGTTTTTCTTTATGTATTGTTTATAACTATAACTGTGTTGGTTTCAAAAAGAAAAAAAATGTTGAAAACGACGTACATAGACTGAAAAACCTATTATGACTTACAAACGCAATATTTAATGTCATTTTTAAATTAGAAATTCAGCATAAATGAATTTGCATAGAAATGATATATGGTTTGGCCTAGTTTTTTTCCTTTGGGATTATGTAAACTGCATAAATCAAGATACGCATCTCTTCAGAGCTTTTACTTTTTTCAACGGAAAATTCTTTGTCACAATTCCGTGTCTTTAAACCTTGCATACTTATATTACTCGTATATGCATAGCATTCTATTCACGCGCATATTTTTATATCCCGTATCTTTGTTAGGGTACAAAGGCTTGCCTACGGCGGGAATTGTAAGAATTATGACGTTCTAGGTATACCACGTAAAGGTTACAAGGATACGAAATATAATTTACTTATAAATATAGTTTACAATATATCTAACTTATGTTGTTTTGATCATATTTGTTTGTATCTTAATTTCATTAACTCTTTAAATACGTGTTTATAAACCAATCCTATCGATTGCTTTGAAAAATATTTTTTTAAAAAAACAATTTTTTTGAAGTAGGGAAGTTTTTCGTACAGCGGGTAGCCCTAAAAAGTGGGTAACCCAGGATAATAGTAGACTTGAGAGTGGCTCGATGATTTGGGGACCGTGTGAGTTGAAGTACTCTCTTATGGTGGAGAGGGTTCAGAAGAAATTTCTTCGTCTTCTCTACATGAGGCAGTTCTCACTGAGTTCCTCCGGGGTATGCATGGTTACGGCAGTTTGATGATCAGAAGGAATGTATATTTAACTAGGGATTTCTTTCGATTGTTGCGCGGTATTAATGACAACTCTGAAATCATGCGGAGCATTAACTTTTATGTTCCGAATAATGTCAACCTTAGACAGCGTCAGCATAGGCTGTTTCACATTCCAATATAAAGGACTATCCTGCCATTGGTTAAGCCTGTTGGAAGGGCTATCTATATGTTGAACAACATTACTTTGGACCTTGACATTTTTCACGTCTCGGAGGGAGATTTAAATTTTTTTTTATAATTAAATTTCATAAAAAGTACATGTTTTTGTAAAATTCTAAACATATCTACTTTTACACATCTAGTAAATATTATCACTGTAACTCTTCAAAAAAAAACTAGCTCTTGTGCTCGGAGAGTGACTTACACTGTTTTTGTTGTTTATTTATAAGAGTTTATATAATTTTAAATACGAGTGCATGAAAAAGAAAAATAAAAACATAGGATATATAAAGAAAAAACATAAAACAATAATACATTCATTCTAATAAAAATTTTATGTGATTTTTACACGTGTTCAAAAAAATTATTTATATTAACTTCAAATTTATTTATTGATGTAGTATTTTTAATAGTTTTTTTGTTAAAATATTCTCTTACTTTTTTAACGTATTATTCTCAGTTTACCTATGTGTTATTTTTATATATATTAAAGTTTGCCTTTTTATTTTCATTATTTCTAGATGTAAGAATTAAGATATTTCATTTTGTAATCTACATATACTTGTATATGAATAAATTAATGAAAGTGAATAGCGGGTATCCCCGGACAGCGGGCAGCTCCGGATGGTAGTTAGCTCCGGATGGCGTGTAGCCCCGGACGGCAGGTAACCTCAGATGACGGGTAGCAGATAGTCTTGTTTATATCGGAAGATGGCAAACGGTAGCCGTGTAGTCTGTTAAACTGTATGTACGTAGGTACTACATACTTAAATATTTATTATAGCTCGGGATGATTTTTTAGCTATTTTACTATTTAAAAATCCAATTACCGTCTATGAAAAATAAAGTGGTGGTTGACTATAATGTTATTCTGTATGAACAATAATTTCGTTAAAAATACATTTATAACAATAGTTTATTTTATTAAATGCTTAAATAACTTAATAATTCGTACCAACTTCGAAATGCATTCACCTATATCCAGAATACATAGGTATGGAAATTAGTTCGAAAAAATACTTGATATTTTCAGTACAAACGCTGTTAATGCATTAAAATGAAATCTCACTAGTTATTTCTTAGAAATAGAAATGAATCTATTTAAAAATATATTATTCAATTTAACTTTGTTTTCTTGGATACGTATTTTCGTTTATTTCTTTATATATAAATTATACATTTGTGGATTTATTGCCAAATTCCAACTGATAAAATAAAGGTGTTATTAAGATTGTTTAAGCTTTCATATTAATCCAAAAAACGTATTATTTATAAAATATTATTGTAGCATTATTTTTCTTTTTCATTATTATTTAGCTAAATACTAGCCACTTAATGTTTATGTTAAATTATTCTCAATTTTACTTTGTTATGTTTATATTTAGAACATAAGATTTTCACACTTTAATTGTTATCTTTTATTTGTCATCTTAGATATGTTATGTTTTTTTTAAACTTTTTTGCAGTTTTTTTAAACTCATTTGTTTAGTTTTAATTATTCAGATGAATTATATAGTTCTATTTCATATTATATATTAGATAATGAATTGTTCACTACTGTGATTGTTTCTGTAAAACTTTTAATTGTTAAAGGTTCTTTGAACCGTTTATATATAAATAAGTAAATAAATAAATAAACAATAAAAAATATAAAAACTAAATTTGCATTAAATGAGCATACTTAGAAATCTCCACCAAAAACGGAAAATTAGTTATTGATGCCAAAATAAACTATACATACACCTACCTACCTAAGTAAAAACGTTATTCAAAACTAATATTTTCAATTGAATCGGCATTCACTTCGTAACACTTCATTATAAATTATTATGAAAATAAAACTTTGTCATCAGTGTTACACAATTTTATTATTTTACAAGAACACAACTATAGTTTCGGGAGAGCACTCTTCTCATCGACGGGTGATATAAAACTAATAAAATAAACACAGAATATTGTTCAATGTGTTTATTACATTAGTTTTATATCACCCGTCGATGAAAGGAGAGCTCTCCCGAAACTATATTGTGTTCTTGAAAAATAATAAAATTGTGTAACACTGATAACAAAGTTTTATTTTCATAATAATTTATTAAAAACTCTCTAAATCTTACCAAAACAGATGTCAATTATATTTCTTGACACCGTAAACTTAGCATTCTCCATTGAGTTAGGGAAGCATAATTAATTAATCTCACAATTCTTTATCTAAATATTTCGCAAATATCTGAGTAACTCCTCCAATGGAGATTTCTAAGTTAGCTTCTTATACCCTCATAAAAACTCATTGTTTTTGTCTATGTGTATATCCACCTCAGAAAGGCTTTGATAGTTTTTTTTGTTTTCACAAATTAAATATTTTTATTGTTTGGAGAATGTACCCCTGAATGTTCCCAGTCAGCGATTGAGATCGTACACAACATTTTATATTCCAACCTTCAATAATAATATGGCGCACTTTAATGCATTATCACTTATGTTGAAAAATGCGCGTCTTAAAACATATATTTTTGTTTTAAACTTAGTATGGTTATTCGGAAAAAGCCACAAACTTTCCCAATGACATTAAAACTTGGAGCGCAGTGTATTGAGCAAGTTCATCAATATAAATATTTAGGATGCTGGCTGAATAATAAATGGGATCACTCGCAAGAGATCAAAGTCAGAATAGAGGTGGCGCGAGACTGCTTTTTCAGGATGCGTGACCTTCTTTGCAGTAGAGACTTTAATTTAGACCTCCGAATGCGCATGTTACGTCTTCTCGGTACTTTTTTATAGCGTCGAAACGTGGACACTCACCCAAAACACTTCAAAAAAATTCGAAGCTTTTGAAATGTGGTGCTACAGGAGGATATTAAAAATTTCCTGGGTGGATAGAGTCCGAAACGATGATGTTCTCCGACGAATGGAAGAAGATAAAAAGGTACTGAAGACTATAAAGAAAAGATAACTTGAGTACTTTGGGCATGTGATGAAAGGCGAAAAATATAAAATTTTACAAGTCATTCTACAGGGAAAGATTGAAGGGAGACGCAGTGCAGGTAGAAGGCGCATCTCTTGGCTTAAAAACTTGCGCGACTGGTTCCATTGCAGCACTCAGTTCTCTTTCAGGGCAGCTGCCAATAAAGTAAGAATCGCAATGATAATTTCCAACCTCCATCGGGGAGAGGAACCATAAGAAGAAGAAGACTTAGTTATAATAATAAAGTCTTATTTTATATTATTTTATCTCCAATTCTTAATATTTTATTGATATTTATATTTTCGACACTTGTGCGATAATATTTACACACATGTCCACCCTCATTCCAATACAACTTTATAATTCTCAACTCACTATTTGATGCGCCTGAACTACTGAGCTCAATAAAATTAAATATCCCAACTAGAAACCCCAGACAAAACTTACTCTTTCATACCGATAACCATAGAACTAACTATGGTTTTCATTCCCCTATTGCCAGAATTCTTAGGTCTGCCAACAAACATACCAGTCTTGATTTCTTTGATTACAAGTTGTCCTTTTTCAAACGATCACCGAATCAAATTCAATTATAAACACCTCTCTCCCGCTTCCACTCCCACAAAGTCTACTATAAACTATTAAGTATTTCTAATTTTTTTATAATAATTTTCTTTGCATAAATGTCTCCATAAAAATGCCTATAGGGCGTATATATAAATAAAAAAATAAATAACACCCACTCACCCACCCTCTCACATACTTACACTTACACAAACTGCATATCTGTCATTGTTTTTATTATCTGTATATTTTATTTAATTATTTTGTTACATGTATTATTGTTGATATCCCCAATAAATAAATAAAATTTAAAAAAATAAGATTGCATAATAATGTAGAAAGTAATGCCGATGTTGGTATCTTAAACGATACATTAAATAATAATATTAAAACTATAACGCAATTCATAAAATCAAATAGTCACATATGTTAATATATTTAGTTTTTTCTACTGACATTTCTTGGTGGAACTGCATTTTAATTATAATAATAAAAATACTTTATAGTTTTATTCCACTTTTATTTTTTTTACCAGTGACAGTTAGTGTATATAATAATATAGAAATATATACAATACATAGAAATTTGTTTAGTCTCCCACCAGTCTGACGATGTCAATCACGACGAAACCCGGTCTCACACATGTTAGTTAGGTAAAATAATTTCTTATAACCTGTTGGTAATATTTTTTGAAACAGCCATCGAATTCAATAAAGCTAGCCAATTTAAAAAAATGTGAAATTTTAAAGATTTTTTTTCATTATTTGTGCATGCTGTGTTCACATATAATTGATGAACGATACCTAAAATAACCATTTGTAATTATTCTACCAATGTCATTTGTATATGTTTTTTTTTTCTTGCATGTATTGTCTCTCTAATATAAGTGTCTCTTTTCGCAATCCTTCTATATTCCCTGCCCAACCCAAATTAAACCTGACATATTTACATAAGTACGTTTGAAAATCAAATCATCCCTTTTGACCTTTCTATTTGTAGGGAGATTCAGTCCCGTTATGTTCCGTGTCATCTTCGTTCCGCCATCCAACGGTTTTCTGGCATACCATTGAAAAATCAATATTCTTTCATATGACAAATTATTTCGCTGTCCATACGAATTCTTCGCACACCACAAGTATGAGGAAGTTCAGTGTAAAAAAATGTGTTCCTTAATAAACAATATGTTGAGGTTGTCCAAATATTTTTTTGGACAAACTCAAAATATTGTTAATAAATCCACCTGGTCCATGAAAACATACAGTCATTGAAAAAACATTCACCATTCTGCCCATGTTTGAACATCCACATTTCCTCAACTCCTCCATCTTTTGACTTTTGCGAAGTAAAAGAGCTGAAACCTTTATCCCGTGTGTGAGATTCATCCGGCTGAACCAAATTCCCTTCTCAAAAATGTTTTCCCTCTCTGTTGAAATAAATTTAAATATGAATAACTCCCTAGGGGGAATTCAGCCAGTCTGCAAGCATTCGGACATTTAGATTTTGCTCAAATATTTGAAATATTGTTGAAAAAATATTGAATTTATAACATATAACTTTCCGAAAATAACATCAATGCTTTTTAAAATATTATTTGCGACTACGCTTTATATCTAAAAATGGGTACGTAGTATGTACGTATACCAATTTCCCAACAATATACGCTTTCGCAAAACTTGTTTACTCGTATGGTACATTTGTAAAAAATCTCTTCACAGAAATATAACACTTTTACATCTTCTTAACAAAAGACCCCTAGTGAAAGAGATTTTCAAAGAATGCTAATCTAGAAAATTATATTAAACTGCTGAATATTTTGATCATAATATTTACTTGTTTTGTAATGGTTGGTTAGAAATGTAGTCAACAATTCGATAGTGCAAGTATTTCATTGAAATTAAATTAAAATTTCGAATTTATTTTTTTATTACTGCTGCTATTTAACTGAGCCAAAATAATATGGGGAAAAGTGTGTTATTCTTACCACACTTATATTATTTAAATCCACGCTCAATTGCGTTAGCATAATATTTTTACACTTGAGTCCCGGCGTATGAAGAAACCATACCATGTCATACTGAATTCAATACACGTTTTTTTTACTTGTGTGTACAGTTAATTTTCTATATATATCATTTTGCTTTTTAAATAATGTATATCAATGATAACGTGTTATTTGACTATGTTAACGTTTTGCTTATTAACAAACAGTGTCATTTTAAGATAGTGACAGATCATTTCTTCGATTGCAGTTTTAAATCCTAAGTAACCCACCAGATTGTGACCCGACAAGTATCGACAAAGCAGCTGACGGTGCCACGACAGAAAAACATCTATGGAGATCTAACAATGGGAGTGTAGTACCAAAACTGTTAAACTTAATACCAAGTAAAAATCAAGAAAAAAAACTTGAATTCATTTAAAACGTCTTCAAAAACTTAGTGCCTACATAAATATTTTCATAATTTTTGACTTAACTCTGTGCCTACCTTTTATATAATGTTTAATGTAATATAACCCGCAGAGCAAAAATAAAATTTGGTATGCTATTTTATTGTTAAAATAAATAAATAAAATACAAATTGAAGCTATTCAATGGAGTTGTTACATATGGGACCAGAGAGTTAAATTATCATTTTTAATCCTTTATATATGGCATTTGGTCGTTAAAATTTTTTTGAGCAATACAATGGTATTGCTTTTTTACTGAAGGGGGTAGTTATATGCGGGACCATAGAGATAAATTGTCATTTAAAATATGAAAAAAATACTTTCACATCCTCTCTTTTGTTCACTGTACTTCATAGAAGTTTATAGTCGCTTAAAAGATTGCAGAATTTCTCGTCAATCAATGTTAAGCAAACATTAGTCCAAAGCTTACTTCTTCCACTCCTTGATTATGCAGATGTATGTTATCCAGATGCTCATTCTAATTGCTTGATAAGTCGAAACGATTGCAGATTGCAGACCACGTAACCGAATATCGCACGCAACTACACTGGCTTAGTATCAAATCTAGAAGAAACATTCACGTTCTTTCATTGCTTCGCAATATTTTAAATAATCCAACTTCGCTTGTTTATCTGTGAGACCTCTTCAAACCTTTATCACGACATGGGCTACCTCTTCGTTCTAGTAAGGAAAAAAACCTTACAATATCCATTCACCGCTTTAAATTTTTGACTCATCTTTCATAGTAGTAGCTGCTTGACTGTGGAATAATCTTTCCACTAATTTCAATCACATTTAAATCACGTATGAAATGTCACTTCCTGAATATTTAAGTTTTTCATTTTCTCTTCCCTCTTTCCTTCCCTCTTTACCCCCTTTTCTCTTCCTAGTAAAGTGTAGATATTTGGTTTATTTTCATTTCTTAATGTTCATCAATATTTTAGTTTATAATGAAAATATCATAATAAATAATATTATAATTATTCTTTTTTACTGATAATATTTCATTGATTACAAAGTTTAAAAATTTTCCTTCTTTTAAAAAACATGCACTATCCTGGATTCAAACTAAAGACTAAACTCTTTTTTTCTATGATTTATTTTGCTGCCCTTTAATAATAAGGAATATTTTTGTGTTTTTTCAAATATTTTTCATTTCCTTTTTTAATTACTATAAAGAAAAATACCATTTTATCTTTTACAGAATATTTTATTTTTTCTTTCTTATGTTACACAAAAATTTTATAAATGTCCACTATTTATTATAGGAGCAAAAATTCATTAATATTTTCTTGTATACCCACGAACAGGCCATGCCTTTGTAGGATTTTTTTGTTTACTACTAATATGTATTTCATTGCTATGTAATTATGCTTTGTTTTTTTAATACTCTGTTTTATCTCGTATGTTTATTGTAAAAAAACAAAAAAAAACATACAATATGTTTTCATATGCCACTAATTACCTCTTCATTTTTAGATATTTTTGAAGCCATAACGTTAAATTGCGTTTTACCGATGGGGGTCGTTACGTGCATTCTTCTGATTGTATTATTCATTCACCCAGATACAAAGTACTCTCTCCCTCTTATATAAATGTGGGAAAAGATATTAATTTGGCGATTTCCTACAACAAAATACCATTTTTGTCCTTATATCGTATCATATACGGACAACATATATCATAAGAAACACGAGAACTCATTTAGGAAATCATTTCCAGACAATCAACGATATCACTAAGCAATTATAATTAATCAATAAATCTTTAATTTTACGTTATCTTTAGATTATTCATACAAAACAATTCGGCAATTACTGTTTATAATTATTTGATGGGTGAACACTTATGTAGTCTTAAGTTTAACTACATTTTTTATTAATTTACTTACCTTGTGTATGCTTGCGCCAATGATATTAAAAGTACACTTATTATTATTATTATTATTATGGATAACTTATATAGCGCCATTTTCGTAATATAATACCTCAAGGGCGCTTTACATAGTGATTCTATTGTTCAATAGATTTAATTGAAGCTTTTAAATTTGTTATTTAGTTAAAACAATTTATTTTGTTGTCACATGCTACGGATTTATTCAAATGATTTAGAGAACAAGTGGGTTTTAAGTTTCTTCCGAAACATCACTTCACTTTCACAGCCTCGCGCCTCTGCTGGGAGAGCATTTCATGCCTTAGGGCCCGCGACCGCAAATGCGCGTTCACTAAATTTAGTGCGCTGTTTGCGTAGAGGTATATTAACTTTTCCTCCCGCCGTAAACGTAGCTTTCTTATACAGTAAAGCAAGTTTATTGTGGTATTGGTCTGACTTTCATTCTTCACGTAGTAAGGATAAATATTTTTTGTATTAAAATCCAGCATATTTAAACTAATTTAACTTTCCAAATCAATGCGAAAATGTCCATTTAAAGATTTAAGAATTACAACTTCATCATTTAAATAAATAAGAAAGATATATCAAGTCTTGTATCCTATGTAAACTAGTGTGACATCACATCTACCCAAGAGTTAAGGATAGTTTTGCCACAATTGTTGGTTAAAAACTTAATATTTTTGATTAATAAATACATTTAAAATGTGGTACTGCTTGTCTACAAATATTTAGAAAATATTTTAAAATTGTTAAAATCATTTTCGCATTTTGCTTATTTTACGTCCAAGTTTTTTTGGAAAATGGGTTTTGAAGTATGCGAAATATTTTCTTAAACCCATTAACCACAGAACCCTTCCAAATCCTCACTTCGTGTCATCACCCGTCTTCCAAAAAGGTTTTATTTGCTCAAACGTCGCATGTTTTTTGGAACCGTGTCCTTCAAGCGATACAGGGTACACATTATCCGGGTCACCCATTTACTACATATTTTAGCTAAATTTGCCCCCCATGGGTGACAGAGATTAATGGTACTGCTCGCCGGAGGTGATGGTAGAAGAGATTGCTTCCTAAAATCTGGGAAATGCTGATACCGAGCATAAATATTTTTGGAAAATAATTTGACAATCTCATTAAAAAATATTTTTAATATTAACTCTTGTATTTATCGCTTAACATTTTGTAAAACGGCCCTTCAAACAAATGAATAAAATTTGAGTTTGTCCGAATTTTTTTATACAAGGACTAGATTCAAACCCCTAGGGAGCTGTTAATATTAACATATTTTTTTTATTTATTGGAGTTGCATTGGAACTGCTTATAATAAAAAGGTTTATATTTCAAAATATGGTTTTTCTACAATTATTTCTTTAAATTTATCTTAACTGATGGGATAAGAAAGGATATGCTAATGTGGGCCAATCAGAGACTTCTCAGTATTTGCTCATGTGGAGAGGAAACCACTCAAAACTCTTCAGGGCTGGTATTCCGAACGCGTTTACAGCGCGCTATAATGCGTATTTAGTACGTAAAAACGCGCTATACCGCGCTATAATTTCGTTTGGAATACCAGCCCTGGAGAAGCTGGCCTGTTGACAGTAGTCAACAGGCCATCCGTTCCACTAGATAGTCGGCATTTTGTTCCCTACTTTAGTTTATTTTACCAATTGCCTACACTATTTTGACCATGTATAATACTACCTCTCGTGAGAGTTCTTTGTTACCTATCACCGATGGGATGTCGCATATATCTTCACGCAGGCTTCTGCCTCACGCCCCCAGCTGTTATCTCTGAAAGCTGAAAAAGAGGCAATGCATCATAAGGTCACATCTTGAGGAATTTCATCGTCGCATGGGCAGCTGTCGATCCTGAAGAGCTTGAAGCGATGCAGGTGGCTACCTGCTAGTCTAGCTAGATTACAATATTGTTGATGAACGCACCTGGTTCAAGAAGAAGTTAATACTTTATACTTATATAGTTGTTATCAATTGAATAATATTTTTAGGCGTTGCCACTAGGCATACTAATGTAGGTGAAATAATTCAATGAAATGAATCTCACCCGCAGCAACAAAGGTTTCAGCTCTTTAACTTCACAAATGTCAACAGATAGAAGATCCGAAGGAATGTAGGCAAAATGGTGAATGTTACACAGTGTGTAAAGTAGTCTCTTAAACATATCAATGACAGGTCATAAGCCCTGTAGATACCTAGACTTCTATATTCCCTTCTGTAAAATGTTTTTCATGTCTGTTGTATTATGTTGAAATAAAATTTGGTAAGGCATCAAAAATAAGAAACAGTTATTGGATTGAATTTTGCATTAATTAACCATCGGAAAATAAATAAAATAATTTGCAATCATTATAAAATAACGTCACAATTTACATATTTTTAAAAAAATAAATAAAAACATCCATACGCTCACCCTGCGCCCAGTCCGTTCCCAGTGGGGGAGAGAAACTGACCAATTACTGCAGCTTATTTATTCATTCGAAATGTATACTGTATTTTGACATCTCTTAACCCAGTCCTAATATTTTTTTCCCGAGTTTACTCGCAGATTACAGATATTATTTGAATCTTCTCTATTTGGAGAACAGCATTTCAAACATTATTTCCTAAAGACAATTTTCCTTCGATAGTATTCTGTTGACATAATATGACACCAGTGCCTTGATTTTGAACGAATCTTCATCTGTATATATTGAGACGGTACTTAACTTCTGTACTATATGTATCTTACCTCGATATGTTCTACCCACTTGTCATATTGACATCATATGATCGAAACAAGCCAATGGAATGACCGCAAACAATTAGTCCGCGTTCCTTACGTCATTAACACTTAAAATAGTTCTAATTTATATTTTAACTAGGCTTCTGTAGTAAAAAGTGGCAAATGCAAAGCGATTATAAACTCCAATAAATCCCAATTTTAGTAAAAAGTGCTCGCTTGAACATGAATATTGCATGATCGTCTGTATGTATCTACCGATCGACTACAAAGCTGGTTCCTTTAACGTCTAGATACATACACTCGGAAAGATGGTAAAACAGATGGAAAAATATAATACCTAAATATTTTTTTTAGATTGACAACTTTCTAACGCCTTATTTGTTAATAAGACAGAACCTAGCGACATTATTTTCACATCTTGGCGTTCGTTTTTTAAAAGTGACAGTTATGTCGGAATTTTATTCGACTTCAAAATTTACTTACTTTTTTCTCATATTTTTAATAGGCTTTTAAGAAAAAAAGTGCCAACCTCAAAACGATTAAAATTTTTAATAAATCATACTTAAAAGAAAAATTGCTCGGTAGAACAAAATTTTTGACACTTTTAATGCTTAGATAAACGAATCGAGGGGTTCTAGACTCGTCGGTATAAAATAATGTACTTAAATCAAAACTTGATGGTGGGGGTATCGATACCATACCTTTGTAGTCGGTCGGAAGATTTTTTTCTTGAACCATGACGTCATACTGAAGCTACTTCATTTTAGAGCGTAGATACGCTTCCCCTTGATTCATATCGATGTACCTACCCAAAACTTGAAGGTAGGGGGTCGGTAGTATATCTTTATAATCGCTAGAGGGAATTTATTTTTTTTATTTTTTTTTATTTAGTCTTAAAATAAGTACAAACATAATAAATGAATGTCCTAATATTAACTTATATCTTTTTATTATTAAAACATATACTAATTATTAACATTTCTAAACAATATACGGACACTTAAAAAGAAAACTTCCATAAAGCTAACACGAATAAGATAACTTTTTAAAAACTAACTTATCTGCTAAACACATGTTTTTTTAACTGACATTGAAATGAAATAATATTTTTTTGCTCTCTTTTTTCTAATGGTTTTTCCTTATATTGCTCTCACTACAATGACCTCCCCGCACTCTTTTTCCACATTTCTTCTCCCTATTGTACTGTAATTTTTCAAGTTTTTGGTTTGGTTTTTAAAAAATGGATTATGATTTTAGCTGGTTGGAAACAATTTACAAAATGTACAAAATATTGAATAAATAAAAGAAGTTGATGATGCATATGAAATTATTTAACAATGTTACGCTACACTGTGTATCTAATAATGAGTTCGGTGAAAGTCATTAAATATTTATATTTAGGTTTTGGAATGAAAAAAGTGAACATTCTCCTGAAGTCAGAATTGAAATGGACAGACAAACTAATCTTCGCAGGAAAGCAAACAACAGCTCTGAAAATAAGGTTGAGAAAAAGGAACGCCCACTATTTATCTTCAACTATACCGACAAGGTGAAGGTATGACGTCTTTATCTTCCCATCAGTCACAGTTCTTTCGTCCGCCTGTCTTGGTTAGTGGCGCTCCGCTCGGTGCTGAGTCAATTTTTGGCACTATGTATTTAGAATGAGCCTTATACCCGTATGCAGAGACAAACCTTAAGGTGAGGAAAGTACATTCTATTGTTTTTACCTTCGGACTATTCTCCGCATTTGAGATTAGAATGTACTTTCCTCACCTTAAGTTTTATCTCTGCATACGGGTATTAGGATTGCTTTTTTAAAGGACTTAATAAGATCACTTTGTTTTGTGAACCACTTTTTTTATTGTCACAACTGACTAGTTTCGGCAACTCACGTTGCCCTCTTCAGGGTTATATAATTACTAAATATACATACGTAAAATAAGCAGTGAACAGTGAGTGTCGATAAGGATAGTGGAGGGGGTAATTGTGTTTATGGAGGGGTAGGAAAGGGGAGGGGGTAATTGTATTTAAGTAGGGTTAGATTTTACTGGGAAAATATTAAAAATAGGGCTTTCATATGAATGTTATTGATAATTAATAATGTCGGCCTCGTGGTGTAATGGTCAGCGCGTTTGCCTACCAAGCAAGAGGTCTCGGGTTCGATTCCCGACATGGATGATGTTTCAGTTTCAGTTCTGCAGAGCAGCGTTTATTTTATAATTAAAAAATACATAATAGAATTTGTTACCCACTAAGTCTAAAGACTTTTCGAGGGGACATATTTTTTTTTTATGACAGGTTTATATTACATTTATTTTATTTATATTTTACAGATTTATTTATAAACAGGCACTATAAAGTATCTAGAAGATATTTCTTCAGTTCTTTTTTTTTCATTTGAAGATTTTTCATGTTAATGATGGTTTGTGGGAGATCATTGAACAATCTTGGAACAACGCAATTTAATGTTCGCTCTCCAAAGTAATTTGTAATTCGGGGAACAGACAGGGAGCCCTTAATTTTTAATCTAGTGTTGTGAGTGTGGGAGACTCTTTTTTTATATTCCAGATCAACAAAGTGATCTACAATCAATTTGTACTCACAAAGTTGTTTTACCGGCTCCTATACAGAATTTAAAATATACACCTTCGCCCATATGTTTCGCCTCACGGATTATACTATCCGGTACAATCCCCCTCAACAGTCTCACCTGAATATCATAAATTTTACCCAGATGAGACTGGAAGGTGAGACCCCAGACACGAAAAAGTTAAAAGAGTGTTTTCACACATGAATATTTCATAGTCCCTGGACTGGTTCCTGAAGCGTAAAACTGATCATCTTACCTTTATGTAACTAAAAATGATCAAGATATGCTGCGATTGGTTACCAATGCAGTGCCCTACGCACCATTAGGTGCGGAACGGGAATGATGATGATGATGATGAATAATATTTAAAATTTTGTTTATTCCTTTTAAATATAACAGTTAACTACAAAGTTTTTGCTACAAACATCCAAAATATTTATTGATTGTTGTTTGAGTTTAATTCGTGGATTATTGGTAATAATTATTTTAATTTAAAATATTTATTAACATATTACAACAGAGATGAAGATAAGTTTATTTTTAAGAATTGAACAAGGTACATTCATGTTTTGAATCCGGTCGACATATTGAATTGATTTTAGTGATTGTCTGAAATGTCTTGAGATATTATTTTTACGAAATAAAATATGAATATTATTAACATATAACAACAGAGATGAAGAACATTTAAGAGAAGGTAATATAGAAGTCTAGGCATCTACAGGGCTTATGACCTGTCAATGGCTGGTTTAAGTGGCCACTTTACACACTGTGTAACATTAACCATTCTGCCTATATTTGAACATCTATATTCCTTCAATTCTTCCATCTGTTGATGTTTGTGAAGTTAAAGAGCTAAAACCTTTATTTATGCTGGTGAGATTCATCTAATTGAATTCTTCTATATTACCTTCTCTTAAATGTTCTTCATCTCTGTTGTAACTTCTATATTACCTTCTCTTAAATGATCTTCATCTCTGTTGTAATATGTTAATATAAACAGCTCCCCAGGGAGTTGAATCCAGTCCATGTCTACAAAAATTTGGATAAACTCAAAATATTGTTGTTAAAATACTTATTTTACCTACGTAGGTATTCCGTCTTTTGTTGTCAGCAGTTGAACTAGAGAGATGAAGTTGTTTTCACATAAAACCATTTAAAAAAAAACATGTATATACTTTATTTCTTATTTGTATGTATGTACATGCAGGTACAAATTATGCAGAATAATATAGCTTACCTATTAAAAAAGTCACAGTTCGCCACTGCTATCTCGTTGGGTGTATAATGCTTAGATTTAGGATTCAAGGATTGTTTCCTATCAGCTAACAATATCCTTTTGATTAGGACGATCTCTTGTTGCTTCCTTGTGAAGGCTTTTAGGGGTTCCTCCATACTAATGAGGAAGGATAATACCTCGCTTCACAAACCTTATCGATGATTTCGTCAAATTTCAGTTACTGAATGTAGGGAATTAAATAAATTATTTTATCAAGATTGACAGAAATCGTATTCGGAATAAATAAGTATATGTACCCATGTTTTGAATATGTTCAAATGTTTATAGGCATGGTGAATTTCCTCTCTAGGGAGTTATTTTTGTCGGTTAAACAAACTGGTATAATTACAATATTTGAGTTTGTCCAAATGTTTGTAGACAAAAGATTGGATTTCACCCCCTCGGGAGTCATTAAGATTACCAAATTACAACAGGGATGGAGAATACCTTAAATAAGGAAATATGAAAGTCTAGGCATTTACAGGGCTTGTAACCTTATGGCTGGTTTAAGTGGCCACTTTACACACTGTTTAACATTTACCATTTTGCCTATGTTTGAACATCCACATTTCTTAATTTCTTCCATTCGTTGATTTTAGTGAAACTTCACTCTTTAACTAAAAAGCCGAAACATTTATTGTTGTGAAGAGATTCATTTGACTGAATAATTTCACATACTAGGCATCGCCTGAAAACAATTTTCCTTTCAGGCGTTTCAGATTATTAAGTGAAATGATTTATCCGGATGAATCTCACCCACGTGATAAAGGTTTCAGCTCTTTTACTTCACAACTACCAAAAAAGGTTTAAACATACACATTATACAAGGCTAGCACAAAATGAAGGCTAGTCAGTACCGAGGTTTGTAAACAAATATGGCCAAAGAACACTTCATTATATAATTAATAAAATTTTCAATAAGATTCCTAAACAGATCTTAAAAGAAAATGTTGAAGAAACTTATAAGAAAAAAATAATTAAATGGCTTATATGAAACAAGGCTTTATATTGATTATAATTTTCTGTTAACAGTCATCTATTTAATTTTTTGTATGTACATTTTGTGAAAAAATACGTTTGCTTTTATTTCTCAATAATGTTTATATTACTTTTTAAATTTATATAATTTCTCTAACGTTTTTCTTTGTAAAGGAAAAATAAGAAACTTGCCGACAAGCTGGTTTCGCGGTTAAAGGGGTTTCATATTTTTTTTCTGTTCACGTTTACCTTCTTAAATAAAAAATTTTAAAAAAGTCTTTAGATAGAAGAGTTGAGGAAATGTGAATGTTTAAATATAGGCAGAATGGTGAATGTTAAACATTGTGTAAAGTGCCCACCTCAAACAGCCAATGACAGGGCATTTACCCTGCTAATACCTAGACATTCATATTAAAAAATGTTTTTCCTCTCTGTTGTAATAAATTTATTAAAAAAATTATCATAAATTGTACATACGTTGATACGTATTTAATAATACTTTTCAATTTTTATTTTGCCTATACCTGTAAGTTTAATCGACAAGGTTTTGAGTATGTTCAAATGTTTGTAGACACGCTGGATTTCCGCCATAATAAGTTATTTTGATATGAATTTGCATTTAAAATTTAGATCTTAATAACTCTAGAAATCCCACCTGTCTACAAACGTTCGGTCATACTCAAACACTGTTATTTTTTATGTTGCTTTTGTTGATTGTATGTTAAACCGGGTCGTGGTCCCGTGGTAGTAGTTTAAACTAGAAAATCAAAGCTTTGAGGTTCGAACTCGACTCTACTACAACTTAATTCCCACTTTTCATAGTTAACTTTCACATATAGAATTCCTTTTGCAAATGTCAAACTTGGCTCTTTTCACCAGCAGGAGTGCACTTCATTCATGAATGCGATTTTTAAAAATGTATTAAAGTGAAAATTATTTTAGTTTTACCAAAAACCCAGTTAAAAGAAATAAATCAGAAAAAAAATTATTATCCTTATTGGAATAAAAGGAAATAATCTAATTGGGATCCATAAAAAGCTAACGTTGTTTGTAAACATTAGAAAACAAACTTTTTTAAATACTTGAAAAACAACATCCTTCCATTTTTTTGGATATGCATTCTCGTCGAATGCAACTTTGGTAGGTCGATGAAAAAAAGATTTATGCTTCTAACTTTTTTTACACATTTGATTGGATTTGAATTTTAATATCTACGTTCGTTTTTTTCTTATTTAAATTATTTATTGACAAGTCTTGATGGAATTCCATTGTAATCCCTTAAAATAAATATGTGAATATTTGTGTTTTTCCTTCTTTTAAAAAAAAATGTTATTACTATTTTATTTTATTTTTACATCAGAGCATTTCATTCTTTATTTCAATTCTTAATTTTTAATAACTCTTACAAATTTTCTTCATTTTTAATACTATTTCCTTTTGTAAATACTCACTACAAACTACAAACTTTAAAATATATTTTTTTAACTTAAATTTTAATTTTTAAACAACTTTCATTTATGTTTTTCTTTTTCCTTTTATTTTTTATACTTTCATAATTAACCTTACAAATAATTGCTTTATAATATGGAAACTTCACTGGTCCATTAGAATTAAGTCTAATTGTGTAAAATATTAAACTTTGTAACTGTACTGTAGGTTTCCTAAATAAAAGAAAAAATAAATAATAATAAAGTCATGATGTAATAACTTATATTTACATATAAGTTATTAATTTAAAAATACTTGGTACACTTCCACTTATTTATTTGATCAATTAACGCTTTCACCCTCTATTGGGCTTCTTCAGACTGGTGAATATTATACAGTGTAAGGATAATTTATATAAAACTAAATATTATTTAAAGTGCAAGTACATTAAATAAGTTGAAAAAGATACAATAGGCAATATTTCAATGAAACAGTACACCGCCAACACATGTTTCAACAATTTGTCTCACTCTGTTCCATTGAAATATTGCGAATTATATATTTTTCAACTTATTTTTAAATGTACCTACACTTTAGATAATATTTATCTTTATATAAATTATTCTTACACTGTATAATTGGAGGGTGAAAGCGCTAATTGGTCAAATAAATAGGTGGAAGTGTACCAAGTATTTTTAAATTAATAACTTTCATATAAATATAAGTTATTACATCATCTACGTTCGTATTCATCGTTCGTTCGTGCGTGTTCACGCGCAGTGTAAAGATCTATATTTCGCTGAATACCACACGTTAATCGGTTAAGCTGTTTAGGAGGAGATCAGTGACATCACACGTACACAAGAATTATGCATACAAAGATATTTATTTATTACCTTTTAACAGTAACTATAAAATTTTAGCAAGATATTTCTTCAGTTCTTTTTTTCAATTGAAGATCTTCCATGTAATTGAGTTGAGTTTAATTTTTTTTAACCATCCGTGTATCCGTATAGAATTAACAGTCAAATCATCATTAATTTTGTTTTTCTTAAAATGATGCGGAATTTTGTTTCTGACCCTTAAGGCCAGTTGCATTAGCCGCAGCAAGACTTGTTTTTGGAATCTCTTTGTTTAGTCATACCACTCCACTACTTCGGGAATTACATTGACTACGTGTACCACAGAGGATTGAATGCAAACTCTGTTGGTTTGTGGACTAAGGCATTGAGTTATGCATTCTAGATGAACTTGCTGACAGACGTCTTACGTACAGATCAGCTACATCTACGACGATTGGAAAAGTCATTTAAGCTGTCAGCAACCAGCGCACACTGTTCAATATTACCAATATAGCTTTACTTTAATACCATTATGTTACTTTCGAGATATTTAGCCATCAGTTACTCAATATAGTAGAGTTGATATTTATATGGTGTTGGTTAAAAAAAAAATGTCGTGGAAAACAGAGGAAATTTAGTGAAAAACTTGATTAAATTTGTTGATATAAAAAAATGTTCCAAACAATATATGCTAGCATAAATAAACATAAGTAAATATACGAGGATCTTTTGACGGAAAACTAGCCTAAGTAAGAAAACGAACAATTTTGTTTTTATCATGTATTTTTTAACACAGTCCCCTTTGAGAGCAATATACTTTTCTAGACGACTTTCCAACTTCTTCATCCCTCCCGAAAAACAAATTTTGGTTAAAATACTGTAAAGTTTCGTCTGTCTCTTCATCAAAAAATGTTCAAAAAGACTATAAAAAAACAGATAGTGGAGCTGAGTAAAAGTAAAATGGATTGTTTCATTCCCCCAAACCAATATTGAATTAACTGCTCCACAAATGTATAACTTGTGTTATGTTTTTGTTCTTTCATTGCGTGTTTTGTAATATAAATAGTATAGATGTACATAAAATTATTATAAACATAAATACGTAGTGTTCAAATCTGTCTGAGAGTTTTATTAATTATCTCTATTAAGTCTTCATTATTTATTCTTAACGTAAAAATATTTAAAAAAAAGTATATTGTTAAGTATCCTCGGCACGGGTAACCCCAGTGAGGTCACATTATTTTTATTGTTAATCATAGTTAATGATGCAAAAATATGAATAGATAAATAAATATTTGTTGCGGTCAAAACGGCGTCCTCCGAGCCATTATTTTAGGTTTGGGAGCAGAAAGAAGTCGCAAAGGGGAAATCGGGTGAATACGGTAGGAGGTTGATAAATTTGTAGCTTAATTGGTTTACAATTTTGCCTGCACAGCCACCGATCTGTGAGCGGGTGCGTTGTTATAATACAAAATAACTTTTTGCTGGCCAAATGAGGGCATTTTTTCTTCAATTTGGTCTCGAAAAGATCGAATCATGGTGCGTAGTTATGTGCTCCAGTTATTATTTTGTTATTTTGCAAGTAATAAATAAGAATAATGCTTTTCGCATCCCAAAAAACGTCTTTGCCATCTTCGGTAGACCTTCGCTGCATTTTCTCTACTACTTGGAGTGTTCGTTTGTCTTTGGCGAGTAGTAATAGACCCGCGCTTCATCAACAGTGACGCATCGATCAAAACAATTTTTCGGATCACATTTTCTCTTTGCCAAAAGCTTCTCCGAATCCGTCGTATGTGTGCGTTTTTGGTCGATAGAGAGCGAACGCAGCACCCGTCACGCGAATAACTTTTTCATGGCCATATTTTTTTTTATTTTTTTTTTAATTTAATTTTTTGTTTTTTTTTACCATAAATATAATAATAAAACAGAGTATTAAAATAATAAAACATAATAACATAGCAATGAAATACATATGAATAGAAAAATAGTAAACAAAAAATCCCACAAAGGCATGGCCTGTTCGTGGGTATACAAGAAAATGTTAATGAATTTTCGCTCCTATAATAAATAGTGGACAGTTATAATATTTTTGTGTAACTTATGTTCTTATGAAAGAAAAAAAAAATTGTTATAGATAATATGTTTTTTTTATAATAATTAAAAAAGGAAATAAAAAATATTTAAAAAAAACACAAAATATTCCTTAAAGGGCAACAAAATAAATCATAGAAAAAAATATGTTTGTGCATGATACACACTCAGTTGAAATGTTTGCATCTGACGGATTTCAATTCGACGGTTTACCATACTCATATCATGAATTTTTTGACAATTTGTGGTACAGTGTCGATATTTAAGGGCCCTGGGTGGCTATCATCAAAAACACTCGTACGACCACAAACAAATTCAGCTTTCCAAAATTCAATTGTTGTTAGCAACGCCGACGGCAATGATGCAAACTCGGCATAAACAGCATCCAGTTTGGCTTTGATTTCTGCATTGTTTTTCCCTTTCTCGTAAAGGAACTTAATCACTAAACAAAATTGTACTTTTTCCATTTTCCACAAAACGCACAAGTTGGGTTCTTGGGACGACCGTAAAAGCCAAACTAATTGTTCGTTTTGCATCATGTGTTGGATGGCAGATGATAAAACCAATATGGTGTTTGTTGTCACGTAACGCCACCTGTCGAAGGACTGCTATCCGTCAAATGACCCTCGTGTTTTTTAGATCGACGTTTATAAAGACATGAAACATTTAGAGCTTTTTATTTTATCTTTAACATACAATGGTTCGGGTGGATTTAGAGCTTTTCTTGGAAGCACTTAAATTTTTTTTTGGGGCAGTGGATCTGTGGGGTGTTAATCTGCGACTTAGGTAAAGTGGTATCTAGTGCAATGGCGTTTACCAACTTAAGGGCGTGACACACAAAAAAAATGAGTAAGCAAAAGTGTGCACCGTTCATTTGTTAAGATGTTACAATTATTGGAAAATTCAAACAAAAAACTTGCATTTGTGGTTACAGGCTATATGAAAGGTAATTTCTTCCCAGCAAATGTGTGAAACTTCGGAAAAAAACTTATAATCTACCTTTAGTCAAAACCTTAATTGTAATAAATTTTAAAAATGTAGTTTCAAAATCAATTATTTTACTAAAAAAAATTACTTTACTTAAAATCAACATTAAATAAAATCACTTTGTAGAGGTATTGTGTATTTTTTTATTTTGTTTTGCACAACAAGCCGGCCACAGGAGGCCCAACTACATTTCTGAATTAGAGCACTGGACTTGAGAAAGTTGCATTTATTTTTTGTGCTCTCATCGGGAATCGAACCCGGAACCTTCACGAGTCATGTGTTTTAGCCATTACACCACGGAGGCCGCCAAAATTACTTTTCGAAAACCGCGCTGTATAAATAAATTTTCAATTAATAATAAAATAATTTTGGCGTTTTTATCTAAAAATGGATAGAATTAGTTGCACCATTAAAATATTATAAAACTACCCATTTTTACGAAAACGCTTCAGTTTTAAATGATTAAATTAACATTTTTTAACCTGATTTTTTTTTATTCAAATGTCTCTCAAAATCCAGAAAACTTTAAAACTTATTTCTCCTCTCGTGAACAATTAACGCTTAATTACAATACATTTGATGACACAAATTTTGAAATAAAATTAACGAAATGTTGATTGAGTCGAAAGTATAATTATTATTCTATGACATTTTTTACAATTTATTCTATAACACAGATTTCATTAAATTTACAATTACATAATCTTTCCAGCCTCGTCTACAAACATTTGGACAAGCTCACAATACAGTTGCATATCTTCTCAGCTTTGTTTTCACACTCTCGTATAAGTACAATTTAAACTTTATGTGGGTATTATATTATATATTAAACTATTTTGAGTCTTACTTTCAAACTTGGCATAAAATAACGCCTAGGTATAGTGGTAGGATAAGGACGGGAATACCATTCTTATTATATTAGTATAGTAATTATGGTATTCCCGTCTTTATCTTACCACTATGTCCAGGCGTAACTTTATACCAAGTTAATAACTAAACCTCAATAAATACTTATTTTAAAAATACAATCCTAAAAATAATTTGTTTTTAGAAACAATTAATTGTGTCAAATGTTACAGAAAGGTAAGGTGACCAGTCTTACGATTCAAGTGCCTGGACAGGGACAATGAAATATTTCAGTGAAGACCAGCTTATAAACAAATATTTCTTGTCGAATGTCGACCCTCCCAGGAATCAAACCCTGACAGATTTTTTTTATTGATTTCCGTTTCCAGGATTTTTACCCGAGAGTTGCCATCGAGTCAAAAACACATGTATTACACACACCGAATTGTAATGCAAAGTAAAGTTTTCATTTAAATAGTTGTACAAAATATATATTTAAACAACTAGTTATACCTTAACTAATAAACGATAAATACAAAAATAAGTGAAAATTAAATTTGAATCGGATTGTGGTCCCGTGGCTAGTGTTGCGGACTCACGGATCAGAAGTCCGAAGTTCGAACCTCACTCTACTCCAATTTGATTTCCATTTTCTAATTGTGAGTTTTTTACAACTCGTTAAAAATGTCGACTAAAATTGAAACATTTGGGTCAATTATAAAAACGCTGATATTTCTTTTAAAAAAATGTTGTTATTAACGGATATTTGTTCATTATCCTATGAAACGATGAGATAGACCAAGCATCTCTAATTTTTTTTGCAACTCTTTAAAAATCTTTAGTCCTTTATAGTAAGAAATGTTCTAATTTGGTAACATAATTTAGATATATTTATTTTACAGTAAGGAAAGAGTGGGTGTGGCTAAGCGAGAAGGGAGCGGGTAAAAACTGGGGGTTTATGTGAAGACAATTTATTTGATTATTAATAATATTTTAATTATTATTTACAGCTTTTCTCATTTCTAATAAATGCACAGATAAACACCCAGTTTCTTACCCCTTTCTTCTCCCTCAACCAGGTCCACTCTACAATCACGGTGTCAATTTTATAATAATAATAATTATTATAATAATAATAATAATAATAATAATAATAATTATAATTATGGATAACTTATATAGCGCCATTTTCGTAATATAATACCTCAAGAGCGCTTTATAAAGTGATTATATAAAGACAAAAATTTAATTTTAACTTTTTAATTTAAGAAAAAAAATGTACTTTTTCATATTACTTTGTCACCACATGCTAAGAATTTATTCAAATGATTTAGAGAACAAGTGGGTTTTAAGTTTCTTCCGAAACATCACTTCACTCTCACAGTTTCGGATTTCTGCTGGGAGAGCATTCCATGCCGTTATAAATATTATTTATTTCACAATTGTAGTCTGCATTACTTTACGGGCTGTTTAACCCATCACGCAATGCAGACTGTAAAGAAAGTTTAGAAATTATTCAATAGAAAGCAGATAGCTGCTGAACTGCCGATATGTACAGAAAAAATCATCCATATTATCCGCAGAAGCCGTATTCAGCAATTGGATTTCTCTATTAATGGGTGAATTCTGAATTGCATTTGTACGGCTTCTGGCTGTGTAAAACAGTGCATGAGATCGCGCTCTAGCATAATTATGGGGAACATACAAACTGATCACTTTCAGTATATTTGGATTATATATACTTTCAGTACATTTGAATTATGTACACTTCCAGAAATCAGCTTATAGAAATATTTCCTAAGAAAAATTTGACGACGAGATTTGAGGGTATTTTAGAATACTGCTAGATTAGTCCAGCAGCCTTGCTAGAAATAATAAAGGAAAACCATTATTTTCTTTATGATATAAGTATCGCAATAATCGGTTTTGAACCTTTTCTATTACATATATTGACGGTCAATATATTTATGAAAACTTGCTATATGTACATGAAAACATTCATGACTTTAAGAGAAAGAGAGATTTCTCAAAGTGCATCCGATTCTACAATACAGTACCTCTTAAAATCCAGGCTTTGCCATAAAAAAATAATGTTTTCTCATAATCATTAATCAAAAACTTTTTGTAAAGAGCTACTATAGAGTCGAAAATAGTTGCAGGACAAGAGGGCTTGGCATTAATAATAATAATTATTATTATGGTTTATTAACAAAAATTACAACTTCTTTATCAACTTCATACACACTAAGGTAATAGATTTCTTTGGATTATTAAATTCGTGTTTATTGATTTTAATTTATTGATTCTAGTTTGTTGATTTCAATTGTGTTGTTGATTAAAATTTGTTCGTTTGTCCTATTTAATTGACTAATAGTTGTTTTGTATTGCATAGTTAGGTTTTTTATATTTTAATTGACGTTTATGAATCGAGATTTAATGAATCCTAGGTAAAAAAAATACAAGGATGTGGTTTGATTTAGAAGGGTCTTAAATTATGTTGTTTGTAATTGAACCTGAAGAAAGCATGGTATTTATGGCAATTTTAGTAGGTGATTGGGAGTGAGTAGGAGTAGGTGAATATGGTACAAAAAAAAGTTATTACATATTAATAAATTTAGTTACAACTTGTTTTATTTTTTACAACTATCTAAATAAATACACTACGTTACAATGTGTGTAAATACGTACGTATATATACAAACTGAATTCATAGAGAACAAAGGAATTTCTTGTCAAATTCGCTGGCTTAATTCAAAGTTCTGATGTCAGTGCAGGAACGCTTTTGCAAAACGTCACATAAATCTCAACGTTGATTAGAGGATTGATGTGTGCGGTGATAAATTATATCCGTATCATGGTTAGTGGAAAAAGCTCCACTCGCTTGGCTCTTTGTGGAATCCGCAATTTATCTTCTTCAGAAAAAAGACGTTGCATTACATGACAACAGTTATTCAGATATGTAACAAAAAATAAAAATAAATATTCAAATTGGACAACTTAGAAATTAAAAAGCGATTCAAAATAAGAAAAAGATAATAAATTAGCAAATAATCAAACCTTTCGTCCACTCCTGTCTAGCTTTTGTCACGGTATTTTTATTTTTATTCTTTATTTTATTTTATTTTATTTTTTATTTGAAAATTTATTTATAAACCCTTACGGATTATGACATTAATTTTACATAAAATAATACATACATTTTTCATTTATACTCTGTTGTTTAAAATAATATTTTTTACATCTTTTGTAAAGTTTGTCTGAGTCTTTTGTTTAGTTTTGTCTGGTAGTTTATTGTATAATTTCAGTCCCTGGTTCATTAGTCTTGATTGTCCTTGTCTTGTTTTAAAAAGTTGTATATGGTATTTGTCTGATATTCTCGTATTATGTCCATGTTGACTACAATTTTTTATTAGTTTTAGTTCTTCGTCTACAATTACATTAGTGGCTAATTTATGGATAAATTTTAATGATTCTAGTTGAAAGAGTTCAGTTATATTTAATTGCTTAGTTTGTTTAAAAAGTTCTCTAGTTGCAGTTAAATAGGGAAGGTCATATACTAACTTTAATATTTTATTTTGTTGTCTTTGTAGTCTGTTTATGTCATTTTGATATCCTGCTCCCCATAATAGTTGCGTATATATTTATTTTTTCAAAAAAATATTTTAAAAACTTATCCATCTCACTTTACTATTTCCATTTTTACGAGAACAACATGACAAAAAGACTTAACTTTTAGTATTCCAGATAAACTAGCTAACAGACGTCTTACGCTTAGATCAGCTACATCTACGTCGAAAAGAAAAGTTATTATACCTCTACGCAAACAGCGCACTAAATTTGGAGAAAGCGCATTTGCAGTCGCAACCCCCGGCATGGAATGCTCTCTCAGCAGAGGTCCAAAACTGTGTGAGTGAAGTGATGTTTCTGAAGAATCAAAAATGTATAATTATACTATTAAAATAAATAAAAATAAAAATAAAATTGAATAAATCCTTAGCATGTGGTGACGAAGTACAATATTTTCCTTAGATTAAAAAGTTTAAATTAAATTTATATCTTTATTTAATCATTTTGTAAAGCGCCCTTGAGGAATTATATTACGAAAATGGCGCTTTATAAATTATCTATAATAATAATAATAATCACTAGCAAAATAAAATAGGATAAGATTCATTATTTACGTATACCTTGTTGTGTGGCTTTGAAACCGGTCGGTGGAAAAAATAAAAATAAGTGGTTAAAAACAAGTTTTTTATATTTATTTTCTTAAAATGAATAACTATAAAATTCGTGCTTCAGATATTTATTGTAAAAAGTTATTTCGTTTGATATATTGTATATGGTAAATTATCACAATCAAACGAACAAACCATCATGCCTGTAAGTAAGCGAGATCTTAATAACTCCCCAGGGAAGAGATCCAGCTTGTCTACAAACATTTGAACATATTTAAAACATTTTTGATTAAACAAACTGGTATAAGAAAACGATACGCTGTAATGATTGAAACAAATACCATAACAATATTATGTAGGTCCTTTTGACAAATGAGATATCTCATCATAATATCTCATTTTTTGTTTTAATCAACTCAAATAATCTATTTTTTTGTTTTATGCACCATTTTGTGAAAAGAACCTACATCATATTGTTATGGAATTTGTTACTTTAACATAGTGTTAAATTTCCGCAAACCAAGTTTTGTCTAATTTCCGTTGAAAATAAATGTAAAAATACAATTTTTCAACAAAAAATTATAAGAGCGCCATCTATGAATAATTAGCTCCGTATTTTCATTTAGAACCACCTTAAATACGGAACCCACACTGCAATATTTTAATGTTTACTTGACTGGCGCGCGAAGAGTAAGACTGATAAAGATTACAGTCTGATCACCTTACCTTCCATTTAACAAAAATGGTCTGGTGGACTATGCACGATTAAATGAGATAATTAAATGGTCATGCATATCTGAAATAAATTTGAATAATGAGAAAATTTAGTGCTTTGGGAAATTGGATTTAAAAAAATGTTTTTTTTCACGCGGTAAAAAATAGTGCATTTCATTGTACGACGAAGTTTTTCGAAAATGCTTTAAAAAATCAAAAAAATTAACTACTTTGAACGACTTCACTAGTTCTTCCGAATCAACCAATGAAAGTGTTTCCTGAAAAGTAACCCTCCAATCAGCAGAACTCGTGACGTCACAGGTGTAGTAATTTCAAAACCACAAAACTTTGTAAAATCAAAGCGCTGATTGATTGATTGATTTGGTAGTCAATTAACAAATTATTTTAAAAACATTGAACATTTTCATTATTTATTTATTAATATACAAGCCCAGTGGGCATTTTTTAGGACATATTTATACATAGAAAATTATTATAAAGGAAAGTAGAAATACATAATGGTATATAGTAGACTCGGTGGGAGTGGAAGCGGGAGAGAGGTGTTTATAATTGAATTTGATTCAGGGATCTTTTGAAAGAAGACAACTTGTTATCAAAGAAATCAAGACTGGTATGTTTGTTGGTTGACCTAAGAACTCTGGTTATAGGGGAATGAAAACCATAGTTCTTTCTATTGTATAGTTTTCGAAAAATAAATAAAAATTTGACTCAACAATACTTATAAAACAAAGTAGAACGTGTAAACAAAGAAAATACATAAACTCTGAGTTAAACTGGTTATCCCAGTAAGAAGGGCTTTTAAATATTTTTTCATACATTATCTCATAGAATAATATTATATGAAAAATGGAATGTGGTATTGCAGTTAAGAATATGTACAAAACTAGAAAAAAAACAAAAAGAAATAATTGGAGCAATAAAAAATTAAATGTATATTTTATACAGCAAAAATGTTGAACATCTAATATCATGTGATTACATCAAATACAATTATTTTGGATTTTAATATTAAAGTCATAATTTTTTTACATTTTGTTTTTAACATATTAACACGAAGAATCAAGAAACGCAATTTTTTATTTATAGTTATAAAAACACAGACAGGATATGACATCATAAAAACTATCACAACTTAAATTCTATATCGATGAAGCAATTTTAAAAAGAAGTTTCTTAGGGCCGCACTTTGAGATTTCCGTTTCATTATTTTTTTAGCAGTTTATTTCTACAATATACCTAATTTAGATTACGATATTATCTTCGTTGTTCAATTTTAACTGTTACTTGCCATGATTACAGTAATTATAAATTGATTTTTTGAATATAAATAAAATTACTATAGATTAAGGAAAAATACACCCGACATATAAAGGAGTCTATTCGTGAGAAAATGATACAAAAAATGAGTTTATCAGAAACAATTTGGCATAAATGTTGAATTCTTCTTACGGTACCTTGTCAGGTCCCCCTGACGTTGGCGATCACCACAGCGAAAGCATCTTGGTCCTGCACTACTCTTATATTCCGCAGCCAGGACAACTGCTTATTGCAAGTCCTCGCCATAGTAATTCCTGGGAAAAGATGACCAGAGTGGTTTTCCGTTGCCTTCTTTGGTGGATTTTTCTGTCAGAGTTACCTTCTCTTAGCTGGTTGGTTTTGATTTTTATGCGCCAGAAACTCGCCCTTTATCCTTTCGTTATCTGCTGTGATCACGCAGGGGTTCGACCTGTTATTAGGGTTGCAGTGAGTCTCATCTTGCTGGCGGGTGTGATTCTATAAAATGCTACGAACGCCCAGTTGCATTCCACCGGCAACACTACTGACTAGTCCAACTCGTTAGCGTCCACGTCGCGAACCCTGGACAATGCGATCACACAAATTTGAAATAATTAGTTAATTTTGTTATCATTCGTGCCCAGGTGGATGAAAAATACAGTTCTGAGTGTGAAACAGAACCTGAAACCGGGACCCATGCTTTCGACTCGATGGCTGCTGTCAGGCAAAAATTATAACTGGATAAAATTGGGTGGAGATAAGTCCGCTTCATTGTGTAGTGGTTGACGTGTTCACCTACTATTCTTGAGGTCTTAGTTTCGATTACTGACAAGGCGGACGTGAAATATTGATTTTAAAGGTTTTTGAACTGAGCTAATTTGTTCATTTACTAACGGACATTGTCCATTTATACAATTTATAGGGTTTAAATATTACAATAAAAGAATAGTTGAAAACATAAAAAAAAAAAAAAAGAAGCATTGACAAACATAAGGGACATCAAAACAAGATCTGGAGTATTTATTTAGTGCTCGTTTAAATCACTGTAAACTTAAACTAAGAAAGTCCAGATCATGTCTTGAGTTAACAATAGACAAAGACAGGTCATTGGAGAATTAAGGCCATAATTTGTTCTATGCTGATCGATGAACAGTACTTCATTGTTTCTAAACCTACGAGTCGGAATATGAAATTTTATTTGTCCCAGTAATGATAGAACATCGATTATACCATTTAGTATGCCGAACATATATATGGAATCAATATTAGTTCTACGTTTTTGTAGACTAGAAATATTTAACATTGACTCTATATCAGCATAAAAATAATTATCTCTCTCTAGTCCAAGCATCCACGCTACTTTTCGAAGCAAGCGATGTTGGACTGATTTAATATGATTTATGCAATTGACATAGAATGGAGAATATTTAATGAATATTGTTCCTGGACTGGCACCTAAAGCGTAAGACTGAGTACCTTACTTTCGAGTAGATGATCGAATTGCAATGCATCTCGTTTACCAATGAAGAAATGAAAATGATTTTCGAAACAATGCTATAAAATTACCTTTTTTAGTAATTTGTTAAGTAATTCTTGAGTAATTTGAAAAATTAATTTGTAAAATAATCTTTGAGTAATATAAAAAAAATGTACGCATGAGTTTTTTTTATTTATTTTAGGAATAAAAAAAAATGATAGCACGTATACATATTTTTTTAAATCTCAGATGCCCAACAATAAAACTTGAAAAGTGAAATGGTGTGACCCAAATACTCAATACTTAAATACGCTAAAAGCCAATGTTTAAGTCTTTATGCAAAGCGTTAGAGATTAGCATAATTGATTGATTTTACACATATTTTTAATATTTAGATCGGAATTTATTACTGTTTCGAGGGAATTTTTTTTTGCGAAAATAATATTAAATTCTAGGCATTCACAGGGCTACCTATGGCTTATGACCATGACTGGTTTAAGTGGCCATTTTACAAGCGGTGCAACATTCAGCATTCCACCTATGTTTAAACATCGAAATTTCCTCGACTAGACTCGACTTTTTTGAAGTATGAATGTTGCGTATGCAAAGTGTGTAAAGTGGCCACTTAAACCAGTCGATGACATGTCACAAGCCCTCTAAATGCCTAGACTTCCATATTCCCTTCTTAAAAATGTTTTCTCTCTCAGTTGCAATAAATTGAGATCTAAATAGTTTAAATTTTAGGAAATCCAGCCTGGATTTGGACAAACCCAAAACATCGTGTGTAAATATTTATTTGAGATAATTTTCTAAATTTTTTTTTATATACCTAGTTTGTTCAAATTAAATTCAAGATTTCAACATAATATAATAATTATATACAAGATAATGAATTATTCGTAATATTAAAAAAACTACTTATACTCAATTATCTAGATTTTATGACAATCAGATCAGTAATAACTTTAAAATGATTTCTAAGTCTTTGGCCTAAATACGAGTTTCAGAAGCATCATTAATATCTTTCATTTTTATGCATCCTTCACTGATGTCTTCGATGTACGGTTCGTCCTGCGGCCTCACAACACTGCTAGCAAAGCCTAGAGATTTAGTGGTATTATTCGAGTAAAATTTCAGGCCGTTTGGTCCCTTGGTTGACGCCACAATTTGAATTGTATCAGGATCTGCGGCTATTTTTGGATTCATTGAGACACGATTTTGCTGTACGGACTGAGGAAACGTGAGCTCATTTGTGCTGTTTATGTTCAGCTGGGAATCGCTCCTCGAATCGGGCAAGCGACAATTGTTGCTTTCGACCTTTAAAGTGTTATTGTATCTTTTGATGTTGTCCATTTCGAAGTGTTCTCTGTTCGCATTTAGCAAATTGTTTGTTTCTGTTTCGAGCGAGATTTCTCTGCTCCTGGATTCGTTCGCTTCGAAGTTCGAGAACATTCCTTTGAAGGGGCTCTGATTCGCCGATTTTCTTCCCCTGGAGACTTCATTGTTGTTCCATTTCTTGCCGCTTTGATTGTTGTCGCTCCACCTTGTTTTGGTGTTGTGGTTTAGGTTGTAATCTTTGGAGAGAGTGCTCGATAAGGTGCTGTGTCTAGAAAGGCGAGAAGTGGTGTTAGATCTGTGAAGAGGTTCTGATGAGAAAGATCTGACCCTCACGTGGTGGCTTCCTTCTCCGCTGACTGCTATTGTGGTCTCCCTGAAACTGGATTGTTCCCGGGAGAATCCGATCCCGTTGTGGTGTTTCCTCTTGCAACATAATGTCTCACGAAATGCGACACGGTACCTGCAACAAAATAATGATTATTCTACCGCGTCACAAGTTCTAAGGTTTATACAGTTAAACTTAATGTGAATAGCTGGAAGCGCTTTTCATTTCAGTGGAATGTTCCAGGTAAAATTAAATTAACACAATAGTTCCTTCTCTAAAGTTTTGGTTGTATTTTCAAAATGCATTTCATATTATGTCATTGGAAATGCAATTACTATCCTTACAATATCCAGCAGTAATATATTAAAATGTGCAGGTTATAAATTCAAAAACTAATGATTTTTAATAATTTTAATTACATAAAATAACCGCTATTTAAGGTAATTCTAAACGAAAATATGAAACTTATCATTCATAGATGACGCTTTAATTATATTTTATTGAAAAATGCTATTTTTACGTTTATTTTCAATGGAAATATTACAAAACTTAGTTTGCGGAAACTTGACTGTATATTTATTGTAACAAATACCATAACAATATAATTTTGGTCCTTTTTACAAAATGGTGTAGGTACAAAACAAAAAATAGGATAAGTTCCCTTATTGTTTTGGTTCTTTTTACAATCAGTGTAAAGTTTCCGCAATCCAATTTTAAAAAAAATATCATTTTTCAATTAAAAATTATAAAAGCGCCATCGATGAATAATTAATTTCATGTTTTGTTTAGAATCACCTTAAGATTTAGATTTTGAATCCAATTTATTTTATGAGATAAAGAAATTATTTTTAAGAAGAGAATATGGAAGTTTGGGTGTTAACAAAGCTTATGACTATGTCATTGGCTGGTTTTAGTGGTGACTTTACAAGTTGTGTAACATTCGCCTTTCTGCCTACATTCAAATATCTTAATTTCCACAACTCTTCCGAGTGGCTATTAAAGCCAGCCATTGACAGGCCATAAGCCCTGCAAATGCCTGAACTTCCTTATTACTTTCTTAAAGGTGTTTTTTCTCTCAACTGCAATTGATTTAAAACGTAATGACTCCCAGGAAGTTGAATCGAGCGTTGTCTAAAAACATTTGGAAATACTCAAAATATTGTTAAATATTTTATTTTTGAAAAGTTTACTTGAAATATATATATTTAAAGTTTTTTTACAATAAAGGCTAAGAAATACATCAATAATCATTTTCAATTAAAAAAATATACTAAAACCACAAAACGTTGTTCTTAATATGTGTTATTTTTTTAATTTTAATATTATTTATGTCCCGAATTAAGTTGTTGTAACTCTTGAGAATTTAATTCAACGTACTATACTTGTAAAATACTTAGTGTGATATGATTTATAAATAAAAAAATATCAAAAATGAAAAATGAAAATTTTAGCTTAGTTTAATAGTCTATTAAAAAAAATTAACACAGAAAAAACACTGACCTTTCTCATTCTGCATTTTATTTCAAAATTCTTTTTTTTTATTTTTATCAAACCTCGAATACTTGCAAGCAACCTATAAAGGGTTAAAACATACGTCTTGGATCGTAAACAACATTTCCTGGAATAATGTCTCTCCCTCGCATTTTCTGAGAGATTCATCATATCAGCATCCTTTCTCGATTTAAATCCGTGAACGAAGAATCATTATTCCTTCTCGAGAAAAAATATTTTTAATCAATTGTCTTTTATCAACGCCTTGTCAACTAGAGATATAAAAACGTTAAGTACAAAATTCTTCCATATATTTAAATATAAAAATGCTTTAAAAAGTGTTTGACTTTTTTGATTAGATAAAAAAAATGTGTCTTTAACAAAAGTTCAAAATTATTTTTAATTAATGTTTGAAGCACTTACTTTTTGGCTATTCATTTTACAAATAAAACCAAAATAAAAACAGTTTGTCATAATCGTAAATTATTGATTTGATTACCAACCGACCATGTTTTTTTATATTTTTTAAGGGAAGAAGCCATTACAGGAGACTGCTACCTGCGAGGAATTATATACTATTAAGCGTGTTGTCCTGATGTTTACTGAAATATATATTTTCACGGTAATTTTTATGAATGCATGTTGCCACTTTCCATTATGTTGTATCTCAACTCAATACAGGGCTCTTGGCCTCGTAAATTTAGGGATACGTCAACAATATTTTGAGTTCGTCCAAATTATTGTAGACATAGACTGGATTCAACTCCCTGGGGATCTGTTGATATTAACGAATAACAACAGAGATAAGAACATTTTAGAGAAGATAATATAGAAGAATGAAGGTTTCAGCTCTTTAACTTAACAAACATCAACAGACGAAATGATTGAAGGAATATAGATGTTCAAATATGGGCCTCGTGGTGTAATGGTCAGCGCATTTGCCTACCGTGCAAGTGGTTTAGGGTTTGATTCCCAACATGGTTGATATAAAATATTACTTAAAATGGTGTTTTTCAACTAAAATATTTCATAGTCCCTAGACTGGTATCTGAAGCGTAAGACTGATTACCTTATCTTTGTGTAACAAAAATGATCAAGATACGCTGCGATTGGTGTACCAATACCCCATTAGGTGCGAAAAAGGAATGATGATGAATATGGGTAGAATGGAGAATGTTACACAGTGAGTAAAGTGGTTACTCAAAATGCCCTGTAGATGCCTAGACTTCTATATTACCTTCTCTAAAACGTTCTTCATCTCTGTTGTAATGTGTTAATTACGTTTACGTTTACGTTTTAATTAAATACGTTTTTTGTATTAAGCATATTTGCACGAATGAATAAATAAATATTTTTAAAAACTGCATTTTTTTATTTACATTTTTGTACATTTTCTTATTACAAATCTATACCATTACTATCTTTATTTATATAATTACTCTGTACTTGTGATGTCACCGTACTTCTCCTAAACGGCTAAACCGATTTACGTGCGGTTTTAAGAGAAATATAGATCTTTACGCTGTGCGTGTTCGTAGATATTAAAATCTTCAATCGAATATGTAAAAAAAATTAGGAGCATAAATGTTTTATTCATCGATCTACCCGGGTTGCATTCGAGGAGAATGCATTTGCAAAAAAATGGGAAGATGTCGTTTTTTTATTTATAAAAAAAGTTTGTTTTTGAATGTTTACAAACAGCATTTGTTTTTTGTGGATCTCAATCAGATTCTTTCCTTAAATTCCTTATAATTTTCACCCATTCATTTCTTTTTATTTGATTTTTGGTAACACTAATATAATATTAAATTCAGTACATTTTTAAAAATCGTATTCCTACATAAGTACACCACTTTGTTGGTGAGACGACCGGAGTTTGACGTTTGCAAAAAGAATGCCATATTTGAAAAAATATTTATTTTATGTTTTGGAATTCAACCATAAACAAGTACCTATATAAATTCAAAATTTTTTGAATATCAAAAATTTTTAGTTTTGAAATTTTATCACAAACAAGTACCTAGATGAAAAGTATTTTTCCAAGATGATAGCAGGCAAGCCAACGTTCGGGCAGGACAACATCTGTTGGGTCCACTAGTATGATAATAATATAAACTAATGTTCAATAATAATTATATATTTTTTTACTTTTTAAAAATAAATATTAGCGTTTTTATAGTTCACCCAAATATTTCAATTTTGGTTGCTATTTTCAAAATTTTATTTCATTTATGTTACCGTAAGGGTTTTTTTGTGTCATTCATTAAAAAAATCAATTGCGTTTAATTCTTCAACTTGGCAGTTTCTGAATCTACTAGATAATTAAAAATTGACTTCAGTCCTTATAGACTTTTGAAGGCATTCTGTCAACGCGAAACAATTATACCTATGTATATTTTGTATGCTTTACCAAAAGCAATTTAAAAACAACGCTAAGAAATATCTTATACTTTAAGAAGGATCAGAAGGATCATCTGACGGAGTTGATTTAATATTCAAAAGAACTTTATACAAACAGGGAATGTTTAATGGTGTCGAGTGAAAATGTTCATAGTTAGAAGTTTAATTGAAAGAGCTCAAACAACTTGTGGGATTTTGCTTTATGGATAATAGATTTTTGCAATTATTTTACGCCTCAAAGCAAAGTAATTATAAAGAATCTAACTCGTTTTTTCCTTCTTTCAGTATAACGTTTTTAACGAACGTTGTTTTCTGAGTTATTGTTAGGAATTTCAGTAATTTACTTGAATGTTTATTCATTAAATTAATTTAGTAGATAGATGTCTGAATTGAGACTGGGAAACTCTTTTCAGCATGCAGGAATATGGTCTAGATCAAGCAAAGTAAACCTTTTTGTAGTCTGGGCCAGATTGCCAATTGTCCTCCGAGTAACGGGCCGAAATTTTTAAATAATCATCCTCACACGTGTAGTAGTCAGCAAACACCGTATTAAAATAAATCACTGTAATTATCTGCTTAAATTTTAAAAGATATATAAAGTGCTTTTTCTTGATAAATATTACATTTGCAGTCATAGTCGAAAATTCTATTCAGCATACTGACGCGCTTAAAATTTAAATTATTCCAACATTCATAGTGCATTTTAGCATTTAAAAGAGTGAAGGTATAGATTATGTATCTTCGTACGTTTTTTAAAAACATTTTTAAAGTAATAAAGGTCTATCAAATACTGTGCAGTAAAAAAAAATATTAAAAAAATAGTGACGATTTTTTTTTAAATTTGTAATTTTGGATTCCCACAAAAACGGTCATTTCATTGGCCACGCCCCTTATACGTCACGATTCAAGTTTATTTGTTCCTGCCCATTCAAATTTGTTTAGAACATTGTCACAAATCTTGACATCACAACTGGCAAGGCCAAACATGTTGCGTTTTTCTAGCGACGTATTTTTATTAAATTTATTTTTTACATTTATGTATGAAAACATTTCTCCACAATATTCGGATTAATTTCGAAAATACAATATATTAGACAACATTATTTTTGGTACGTGTATTTTGTACATACACAAATCTGGATTTCTCCCAAGGGGGAGTAGGTATATATTTTTTATTAATATCCCTACAGAGATGAGGTAGAATTTTTTCAAAAAATTCGAAAAAATTTTGAAAAAATTCTACCTCATAGAGATGAGAGGTAGGGATATTATTAAAAAATATATACCTACTCCCCCTTGGGAGAAATCCAGATTTGTGTATGTACAAAATACACGTACCAAAAATAATGTTGTGTAATAAGATCTGGTCAAAATATAAGTATAAATAAATTGCAGAGTCATCTGCAGGCGATTACTAGTACTTAATTTAACTCGGAAGAGTCTTAAATACATAAAATAAAGTAATATGCTAATTAAAAATACTTAACTTCAATATCAATACATAGATGGCGCTCCAACACGCTAGTGAATGGTTTCTCATTTAATAACATATATACAAAAATCAAAAAAAAAAAATTAAAAAAATGTTACCTGTGTCGATATTCGCTAATAAGCGGAATGGGGAATGTTGTAATACGTAAAGTGGCCACTTAACCCAGCCAATGACAGGTCATAAGCCCTGTAAACGCTCGAATATCCATAATCCTGAATTTGAAAAAAATCTACCTCATCTCTGTAGGGATATTAATAAAAAATATATACAATTTATTATTCTTAATCCATTTCATATATTTACATCGGTATTGGTAGGATGTTATCGCTTCCCAGTGGATAAATCACAATGTGGTCTACTGTCGGTAATAACCAACTAGATAAAAGTTTCTAACCGCGATTGTTTATCGTTTTACCGATTCCCATGGAACGTCAACTTAAATTTGTCGATTGGGGATTACCGAATTAAATTTTTAAGGATGCATTTTTTTTAATACGCCTCCACTCGTTTGCGAGTGATTTTGGCTCTTAAAAACAAGAATAATATATTTAATGAATGTACGCTTGAATAAAACGACAAAAAAAACCTACCCCGGAAGGAAAGGATGCATTGAAAAGTGCAAAATAAACGATAAACTTTCACTTACGTTGACTTTGTCACTTTGACGTTTAGCGTTTGCCCACGTGACAACAATAAACTTAACTTTCCAATCCGCATGCGGGAGTTTACTATCGCGGTCCGCTTCCATTGTGATTGGTCAAGTTACTTAAAGACTTTTAATTGACGTCGATTTCCATCTGATTGAGCTACGTACGTAAAATAGTATATAACCAAGCAATGTCACAGAGTATGGTAGGAATTTTTTTGAGAATTAAAGATTATGCTAAGTATTAAAGGTAAGTTTTACTGGAAAAGAGTTCTAAATGCGGATGGAGAGAGGACCAGTAGCTTAATCACAAATAACTATTGACGTGCTAATAAGCGACGTGATAACAATTTCTCGCCATGGTTGTTTATCGTATTCGCGATCACAATGCAACATCCGTGAACACCTAAAATTATATGTCAAAATATTTACGTTTCGCGGCGTATAATCTTGCTGCGCAATCACGGATTTTAATTAACCGGTGTTAATATGGAAAATATTCCAAAAGTGCTATTTTTGTTTATTTATTTATTTATCATGCTATTTAATGCATTTAGCCGGCGGTTGGCAAGCCAAATGTCAAGAAAAGCTGTCGCCATAGTAATCATAATTTGATATCCACATTTTTGTATTAGATACTCCTTACTATTTTGCAAATGCAAGATGTTGTAATATTTTTTATAGTAAACACCGATTTTTTGCCAATGAACTGTATTTACGAGGAAAACAGAAAACAAACTGACACGAGCGTTGACTTAGTGATTACACACGCGTTGACTAATGACTGCGATACTTTAAGCATGTTATTATTGTTCATTGTGATCGCTCAAATGCTTAGATAGTTATTTCTGACTGAGCTACAGGGCGTATATACTCCCATTCATAGAAAATAGACTCCCAGACGTAAGCAATAAAGGTAAAATAAATAAAAATATGGTTATATTTGTTTTAACATTTTTTTTAAAATTCTAAGTTTAGTGAAAAAATAAATTTAAAAAATGAAAACCAAACAGTTAAAACAATGTTTATTATTTTTTATGTATTGCGGTATCAAAAAAACACTTGGTTCACTTATATTTTATTTTTAAGCTTTAATTTTGTTGATATATGAGATTTAAGATTTTTTTATGTATACTTTATATTTTGTTACTTAAATATTTAAAGGGAGAAAAATGCAAAATAACTGCTTTTGCAGTTTTTGGGAATTAAATGAATGTTTAAAAAAATGCCCATGTAAAAAAAATGACAAAAAAAAAATTCAAAACAAAAATATATAAATTATGTTTACTTAAATAAAAGGAAGGGCAGTATTTGGAGAAAAGTGAATTGACTGCAATATGTTTTTAATCCACTTAAATAACCTCGCTCAAAATTTTGTTTGTCATCATGTCGGAAGCTAAACACAATTAAAACACGCCAAAACATTTACTTTGACGAGGTGAAAAACAAAACGGATGTTATTTTGGTCACAACAATGCATATTTCTGTTCCCCGGAGACTCATTCAAAGGAAACATAGGAAATCTTAATTTGGAACTTTATCAATTTGTCAAACAGATAAAAGTTTGCAGAAGTTGTTGAGACAAATCAACTTGCAACGTTGTGACATTAAAACAGCTTTTGTTATTTTGCTTCCTTGTTTTTGGCATTTTTAAATTAACTGTCAGTTGGCTTTCTGTCCATGCGCGGGCGAATGAAGAACACGGTTCTGTAGAACATAATAGAACCTGACTCCAGGTCAATAGGGAAAATCACGCTTTTTTTGCATTTTTAATAACTGGTCCAAGAAGTTTAAAATGTATTTTGTTATTTTGTTTTCCAAGACATAAAAACATAAAGGAGATATATTCCGAGACAAATATAATTCCTTTTAGTATTTTATCTTCATATGAAATAACTAACACTTTTTTTACAAATATCGCAGCATAAATTAAACTCAAATTTAGCGCTTACTTTTAACAGTGATATACATAACCATCGCACACGATCTCATAACTGTCTACATTTACCCCCTGTACACTCCTCTAAATTCGGATTGAGGCCACTCCTCTACATTGCCTCTACTTAATATAACCTCATGCCTATTGACCTTAAATCAATTTCTTACCAGTCTACGAATGGAAATCAAATAACACTAAAAAATCATTTCCTCAAATTATTTCTCGACAACCCTTGACCTATGTAATTCAATGTTAAATAATATATTATAATTTGTTTTTAAAAAGGTCTTCGAGATATGTCCATTTTTGTTTTAATTATGTTCAACTAAATGTATTTTTATTTTTATCTGATAATCTTTAATTGTATCAATCAATCAATACAATTGTGTTTTTGTACATTTTTGTATTTTGAAATAATTTTTTTTTTTTTTTAAATTGGAAAATCGTTCAGTAAAATAATTCAGTCAGAAGAATCTTTTCACAACAATAGAGGTAAGATGTCTGCAGTGGTGTTCGAACTGCTTTTAGATTAAGCATAACTTATTAATTATTAAGATTAAGCGGCCTCCGTGGTGTAGTGGTCAAGACGCTTGACTCACGCACGGAAGGTTCCGGGTTCGATTCCCGGTGAGAACACAAAAATTAAAATGTGATTTTTCTCAAGCCTGGGTGCTCTGTGATGTAATTCACCACTGTAATTAGGCCTCCTGGCCTGTTGTGGTGCAAAAAAAAATGTAAAATGTAAAAACATCAGATTGCCAAGCAAGACACATAATTTCATGATACGATTCCTGTACAACTTGTGGTTAACATTCCATAAAAATTACTTTTCCTCATAAAGATTCATTAATTGAAAAATTTCCTCATGTGTTCATTGCCATACGCTCATTTTATTAAATTAATTGAATCAATTTTAAAGTTTAAAAAAATGCTATTCGCTGTTCGAGAGTGCGCTCAGCTATTCTGACATTAACGGAAGACTGAAGACTAGATGTCGAGGACAGGAATGAACATGTCCACTTGCGACACGTGTCGTCTCGGCGACCAGTAACGACTTGTCTTTGAAAGTGCTCTCTGGCCCATATACATTTGTGAGTCTGGTCTCGAGACTACTCTGGAGACTTCTTTGTGGAAAGTGGACACTTACCTTTAAATTATGCTACTTAAAAAATAAATGAATGAGATTACGATAGTAAAAAAAGATTAAATATATGGAGATGAGAGAAAATACTTTAAATTTCTTAACGAGAACGAGACATATTTGACTGAGTAGGAAGATAATATACATTATGTTTGTTTTACGATGCCTTTAAATTACATCATAAAATCCTTAGGTTAAATTTATCTTCCATGCAATGACATTAAAAACAGGGCTTTATTATGAACTCTGTGTTCAGCAGAGTTGAAGAAAAATATTTTCATAATAATTTAGTGCATACTTTATATTACCTTTATTTTTCTTAAAGTATTAGATATTTTTTTATTTTACATATTTTTATTGTCATCATCATTCCTTGTCCGCTCCTTAGTTGGAGCACATGGTGTCCACGACGATCTTCCAGGCATCTCTGTCGGCTGTCAGCTCCTGTGCATCCACCCAAGTCAAGTTCGCGTCCCGCAGCTCTGATATGAACTGCCGACGAACAGTCAGCAGTGGACGTCCAGAGCGTCGAGAACCTGATGCCTTCTAAAGTAGGCAAGCGTGGTTAAGGCTCTCAGGAGACATCCGCAGTACATGGCTAAGCCAACCGTATTGCCTCCGCTTGGTGACAGTTATCACCAGGTTTGCTGCGTCCGTTCTTATTTCGTTATAACTTCATTCCGCACAAAATCAAACCATCGCACACCCAAGATTCTTCTGAGACACCTGTTCTCAAAACTCAGTATTTTGCTGTTGTAGGCACTAGTGAGAGGCCACGATTCACATCCATGGAGGAAAATAGGTGTTATGCGGACGTTATATAGGCGGCGTTTGGTTTTCACTGAGTAAAAATCTGATCTCCTGACAGTGTTCATACTGTTAAATGTGACGTTTGCTATTTCGTACACGATCTCGTAACTTTATCCATTTACACCCTGTACACTCCTCTAAATTCTGATTGAGATCACTCCTTTACATTGCTTCTACACATCCTAATCTACTGCTTATTTATTTCAAATCTATTTCTTATTAGTATACCAATAAGTCTAGCACTCAAAATATTCCAAAGCTACCACAGTGACAGAAACCAGTATACGATAGTAAACATCGCAGTCAGCAGCCATGAGAAAATTTAATACTGAGTCCCACAAGGATCCGTACTCGGCCCACTACTATTTATTTTAATATAAATATATTGAGTCAACCTCGTGGTGCATTTGCCTCCCAAGCAAAAGGTCTTGAGTTCGATTCCCGACATGGTTGATATAAATGTTATTTAAAATGGTGTTTTAGACTAGAATATTTCATAGTTCTAAGACTGGTATCTGAAGCGTAAGACTGATCACCTTACCTTTATGTAACAAAAATGATCAAGAATGCGTACCAATGCAGTGCCCTATGCACTATAAGGTGTGGAAAGGTAATACTGTCGATGATGAATAATTATCATATGTAGGATTAAGTTGTTGGATGTTAGTTGGAGTTCCTACCCCAGTTAGAGATTGACAGAGAAGACACGAGGTTGGTGTTTAATGCGTATTTATTACATGGCGAATAAATAATGAATTCTGTCAGACGAGTGTTACGTCGATGATGGGTTGAAGAGACTGCACTTGAACTACATGCTGGAACTGTGTGATGTGGTCGAGCTGGTCTGACGTGAACTGAACTGACTGACGTTGGCTGCGTCCTGTGGTCTCTTTATAGACCATATTCCTTTGTAGTTCATATTTCTTCATAGTAGGGACGATGTGAATGTACTGCAGGGCGATCCCGTCTTTATGTGCAATATTGCTGGAGTTGTGATATAAATTGTATTGGGTTAGATAGAAAATGATGACATTGCATCGTCGGTCATTAGTCTACTTCAGGTGAACTAATTTAACACGTGTGTGTCATCGACTATGGACTATAGACCCTACACATATAGCACAAAAAATCATTTCCTAAAACTATTTTTCGATAAGCCTTAACTTATATAAAGTTTAATTATATCATGATAATGAGGTTACATAATAATTAAACAATGTAAAATAGTGTATTATAAGTTCTGTCCATATAATTTACGTCCTCTCCGAGAGTGTAATGGCGTCAAACATATACTTTGAATTATATTTAATATTAAATGCTTACGCATTAACTTGTACCCATTAAGTTGAGTATCGGATTTGCGGTACTTAAGACGTATTAGAGCCACCAGGTGAAGGAGAATGTCGCCTAATTAACATTCCAGTTCTGTCTGTATTAATTAGTCTTTAAGCGTGAAATGATATTCGTCTATGTAAGTTCAATAATCATATCAAACAAGCAACAGAAAGTGGCTTGGTGGGGTTTTTTGAAAAAAATAAGAAAATTGAAATGTTAGAACTGTAAGAATATTTAATTATATTTGGTTGCGCGAGTGGTTGGTGGGATTGAGTGGTTTGTGGCTGGATGGACCACCAGTTGATAAAAATCTACCTATTCTACCTACCATGTGAATTCCTAGCTTCCAATATTTATTTATTTTCCTAGTCGGCCATAGGTAGCTACAACAATTTTTATTATGAACAAATTTCTATATCCATAGA
>NW_028278535.1:0-139744 GCF_059751315.1 Micrasema longulum | reverse complement strand
AAAAATAAACGAATTAATCAGTGAAACTTAAAGCAGGGGGCTTTATTCTACTTATCTAAGGTGTAAGCATGTATAAATAAACCCCTCTGCTTAAGGTTTCACTGATTAGTTAATTTATTTTTTGGTTAAATTATAATATAAGTTTTATATCACCCTTCGATGGGAAGAGTGCTCTACCGAAACTGTAGTAGTGTTCTTGTAAAATAATTTTAAAAAATATGTAACTTAAGGTATTCTCCATCCCTGTTGTAGTTTGTTAATCTTAATGACTCTCGAGGGGGTGAAATCCAGGCTTTGGTCTACAAACATTTGGACAAACTCAAATATTGTAATGAAACCAACTGGTCCAAAAAGAAGTTTAAAAATTGGAAAATTGTTTTCAGGCGTTGCCTAGTATGTGAAATAATTCAATCAGATGGATCTCTTCACAACAATAATGGTTTCAGCTCTTTAACTTCACTAAAATCAACAGATGGAAGAATTATGGATGTTTAAACATAGGCAAAATAGTGAATGTTACACAGTGTGTAAAGTGGTCACTTAAACCAGCCAATGACAGGTCATAAGCCCTGTAAATGCCTAGACATCCATATTCCCTTATTTAAGGTATTCTCCATCCCTGTTGTAATTTGTTAATAATAACTAATAACAAAGTTTTATTTTCATTATAATAATTTATAATGAAGTGTTACGAAGTGAATACCGATTCAATGAAAAATAATAAATAAATAAATCATTTTGTTAATTAAAACGAACAATAATCATTACAGGTACGTACAGGTATGTCAGCCTCGTGGCGTAATAGTTAACGCTTTGCTTACCATGCAAGAGCTCTCGGGTTTAATTCCCGACATGGTTGATACGAAATGTTTATTTAAAAGAGTGTTTTTTTAATACAATATTTCTTAGTTCCTGGAACGGTACCTGAAGCGTATGACTGATCAACTTACCTTCATGTAACATAAAAATGATCGAGATACGCTTGGTGTACCGATGCAGTGCCCTATGCTCCATAAGGTGCGGAAAAGATATGATGATGATGAAGATCCACTTACAGTGAAGTATTTTTCTTTAATAAAATGAATGAAATAAACAAAAAATAGCCAGGATACGTATTGAAAGATAATAAAGTCGGGTTTCTGGCACAAGTTGGTAACTACAAACTTTTGAAAAATGAGATGTCTTCATAAATGATCAAATAGTCTTTGTTTAAATGATAAATTAACATTTTTTGCATTTTATAAATACAGAAAAAAAATTTCAACTTGAATTTTTATTTGAATTGTTGGTTTGAGATGAGCTTTTAACTTTCAAATGTAATATCTTACAAATTACAACAGGGATGGAGAATACCTTAAATAAGGGAATTTGGAAGTCTAGGCCTTAACGGGCTTGTAACCTGTCAATGGCTGGTTTAAGTGGCCACTTTACACACTGTGTAACATTCACCATGTTGCCTGTGTTTGAACATCCATATTTCTTCAATTCTTCCATTTATTGATTTTAGTGAAGTTAAAGAGCTGAAACCTTTATTGTTGTAAAGAGATTCATTTGACTGAATTATTTCACATACTAGGCAACGCCTGAAAACAATTTTCCAAATTTTAATCTTCTTGGACCAGTTGGTTTTATTCTTTAAGGTATTCTCCATCCCTGTTGTAATTTATTAATCTTAACGACTTTCGAGGGGGTGAAATCCAGTCTTTTGTCTACAAACATTTGGACAAACTCAAATATTGTAACATCTTACAACTAGTAAAATGTTGTTACCAACTTGTGCCACAAAACCCAACGATAAACCAAAACGACATAATTGGAAGATGTCACTTCCCATCTCTGTTATCAACAGGAGAACGCTACGTAGCTGATGGGTTGATCGAGTATCTAACAATATCTAAGGGTACTGAGTATGACGAAAAACGATTGAGGACATTTCAAATTCCTTAATTTGATTTATCTTGGAGATCTTGAGAGTCCATCCTTGCCCTCCAACAACAGCGCGGTTAACACAAATGCTTTAACAGTTCTCTACCCCGTGCCCAAACTCAGGTCTCGATGGCATGGGAGTTTTTGCATTTTGTAGAAGGTTGACCTCGAGTTCCACTCATCATCTAGCTAGCAGCCCAAGTATTTAAAACGGGAGATCTGTCCTATTGCTCCACCGTCAATGGTAAAGTTGACGTTGGTTCCTCTCTGTTTGCTGACTATCATGATTTTAGTTTTAAATGCATTCATTTTGAGCCCTATGTTTTTTCCACAATTATTGACCATGTTAAAAACTTGCTGTAGATGTTTGGCAGTGTCGGCAATTATGACAGTGTCATCAGAGTATCTTATGTTGTTTATTAATTTGCCATCTATCTTTATCCCTATGTCAATATCTTCTAATGCTTTTTTGAATATGAATTTTGAGTATAGGTTAAAAAGCATTGGTGAAAGTATGCAGCCTTGTCTAACATCCCTCAGGATTTTTATATCTTTAGTGGTGAGATCATTAATTCTGACATGTGCTGTTTTGTTCCAATATAGGTTTGTAATGATTGTGATGTTATTTCCATCCAACCCATATTGGGTTGCATGCAATAGTTCCTTAAGTTTGTCGTGTCTTACAGTATTAAACGCTTTTTCAGAATCGGTAAAGTGCGTATAGAGGTCTTTTTGTTGGTCAAGGTATTTTTTGGTTAAGATTTGGATGGAGAACAGAGCCTCTCTTGTTCCAAATCCGTTTCGGAATCCAAACTGTGTCTCACCAATGTGTGATTAAATCTTCCTCAAAAGCCTATCGAGAAAAAATCATAGGAATATTTTAAGCGCATGACTCATTAGACTTAATTATCGCATGACTTAGCATTTGTTTTCTTTTGCAGTGTGATGAACTTTAATTTCAACCGTTCCATTGCTTTGTTTCCTGTAGTATAAATATTCTCCGGCAATTAAAACAAAATATCAATATACATAGTTTGAGTCAAGGTGTTTCACGATTACACCTTCTATTATATCTGGACCGGTTGCTTTGACATCTTTTATATGGGAGATAGCTTTTTTCAACTCTTCTCTTTTTATAATGGGTCCACTATTTGTATGTATTCTGGTATAATTTCTGGATCCATCGCCCTGAAATAGTTTTTCCATATTTGTTATAGATACTATATTTCAGCTTGATCTTCTTAAATTAGGTTATTATGTTCTTCTACAAATTTCGCCGTAATTCTGCCCTTCCCTCCATTACTTTAATCTGTTTATGTAAGTTGAAGCTGTCACGCCTGCGTTCCAGTTATTTTATTTTCTCGCATTTACAATTTAACCACCGTTCTTTAGATTTATTTATCATATCCACTCCTAAGTGAAGCACGTGGACATCACCAAACCCTATCGCCAGGCAGCGTTCTAGCATCTTTCCACGTCAATCCCGCATCCCTTATTTCAGAGTACTGCCAGCAACTGTCTTCGACAGCCTCTTTGAGGCGGTAGTTCGCAGGTAATTTGATTTTAAGCTTTCTCGACACTTTGTGTCTAAGCCAGGTCCATCGCCGCACCTTCAAGACTCTCATTATGAGTTTCTGGTGTGTCAGTTCTCAGAAATCAATGTTAGCTATACAATATGATGCTATATATAATATTCTAAAAGAAGCGGCATTCCCGGTGGACCATTGGTCAAGCCTGAAGACGTGCGAGCACTCGCCCTTTACCTAGCCCGGTACTTAAAGGACTAAGACTTGGGGCAGAAGTAGCTGGCTTTTCAAAGACTTAGGAATCGACTCGTCTTTTGTTGGTCTTCCCAAAACTGTGATCATCAGTGATCAGGAGACTTATTTATTATTTATGCAAAACTTTCATTTAAGAAACTCAGTATTTTTATCTTTCGTTAAATACACTTTTATTCAACAATGTTTTGAGTACGTCCAAATGTTTGCAGATAGGCTGGATTTCCTCCCTAGGGAGTTAATCAGATCTAAATTTGTTGCAATAGAGAGACAAAACATGTCTGAGAAGATAATATGAGAGCCTATGCATTTTCAGGGCTTATGACATGTCATTGGCTGGTTTAAGTGGCCACTTTACACACTGTGTAACATTGACCATTTTGCCTATGTTTGAACATCCACATTTCCTCAACCCTTCCATCTGTTGACTTTTGTGAAGTAAAAGAGCTAAAAACCTTTATCACGCGGATAAGAGTCATCCGTTTTAAATATTTTTCTTTATTTAATTGTTTTTTTTCTCTATTTCACTACTTAAAAAATATATTTTAAACCATTATATTTGGTTTTGTAAAGTTTTTTTTTCTTCTGAATGCTAATTTTTATTTTTTCAAAACATCAAAACCCAAATAAATATAAGCTCATTATTTTACATGTGTTCAATATTATGTATGTACCATTTTATTTGAATCTTAATTAAAACTAATGTCTGAGCACCCGATGACAAACTATTATTAAATAGTTTATCTGGACAAATATGTTTTAATACTGTATAATTTTATTCTTATAATGTGTTAATATCGTAATTACATGTGTATTTTTTTAAATAAAGACTATTGAAAAAAAAAATGGTCAGTGGCGGTTTTGCATTTAATCCCCTCATATAGGAATACTTGCATTATACAAGAGTTGACTTGTCGAAGAATCTAATACAATTTTTTAATATTTTGCACCCTCGTGTATGACATGGAGAATTCTTAGTTCTCGGTATATCGCTTAGTCATTAGATGTCTACCCTTGCATATCACATTCTGTGGGAGAGACCAGGCAGGGGGAAAGATGTTTGAAGATTGGGAGGCTTAGGGGGGAAGGTGACAACCCCCGGAGGCTCTATATAAGGTGTAAACTCAGTCAAAGGCTGTATGTTTTTTAGTCGTGCATAAGGATTTATAATACTTTACTTGGTTAAAAAATTTATTTTATGTAAAACAATATTATTTTATTGCCATTTGTTTATTTTTTATCATTTTATTACAATAGTATCAATCAAAAAAACATATTGTTAATTGTTTAGGAGTCAGTCAAAATACAATTCTTCAATTTGGTCTCCTCTCTATTATACCCATTGTAACAAATTTAAAAAAATCCAGAATAAGTTTTTCCGATTCATAATTTTAAGCAACATTTACCGTGAGAAAATATAAAATGTAATCTTTTCTTATGTATATGCTTTGAATTTACTTAAAATTAGTGATCGAAGAATAATATTTGGTCTTTTTTTGAATATTTTTTTATATGGGAGTTGCTTTATTGCTTATTAATATACAAGTTTTATATTTCAAAAAGTGGATTTTTCTGCAATTAAATATCTTAAAATTATCTAAACTATTGGGATCAGGAGGGATATATTAATGTGGGCCAATCAGAAACTTCTCAGTATTTGCTCATGTAGAGAGGAAACCACTTAAAACTCTTCAGGAGAAGCCGGCCTGTTGGCAGTAGTCAACAGGCCTTCCGTTCCACTAGAGGAGTGTTCGGCATTTTGTTCTATTTTGGTTTATTTTACCAATTGCCTGCACTATATTAATCATGTATGATACTACCTCTCGTGTGAGTTTTTTATTACCTATCACCGATGGGATGTCGCATAGATCTTCACTCAGGCCTCTGCATCGCGCCTCCAGCTGTTGTCTTTGAAAGCTGAAAAAGGGGCAATGCATCAACAGGTGAGGGACATCATATATATAATATCAGCATACAATATTTGGTCTGCTTTGTTTTGTATAAAGTTGTAAATAATCTTTATGACGTTCCTGATTTGATTTCTGTATCTATTTCAATTTGGCTAATAGGCCAATGAGGCATAATATTTATTTTAGATATATTTATACATCTAAGTCTAATTTGCACATTAATTCTCTGTTCCCGAGAATTCACTCTCTCGGGAACAAACACACTGATGACCAAAAAATGAATATATTTGCTGTGACTTTATCAAACTTCAAGAACTAATTAATCTCTTGTAGGTACTTTTATTCGTTTTTTTTTTAAATATATTTTTATTTTATACATTACATTACACATCAAATATAACATTACAAATGGTTTGTTGTTCATACATATTATGTAATTAATAATAACGTTTCTACCTCTCTTATAGAGTGAAATGTAAAAGCTTTTTGGGCGTTTTTAAATTGTTCTTATTTTACCTGATTGTTTTATGAAATTAAAATATGTATGTTTTGTTTTATAACGATAAAATTTACTTTGTACTAGAGGCGGTAAATTTTTTTTTATTTTTTAACAGTTCTTCTTGAGTGGCCACTTAAACCAGCCAATGACGGGTTAGGTATAAGCCCTGTAAACACCAATAATTCCATATCCCTTCTCTTAAATGTTGTCCATCTCTGTTGTAATCTATTAATATTCCGTATTGTTTATTTTATAATAGTATTTCACACTCGTTGGCTACAAATAATGTTGGAAGTTGAGACCGCCACAGAGACATTATTGGTTACTCTTAGATCTTAGAGCCTTTTTTTTGGTAAAATTCCATTCATTTTTCTCACCTTTTTTTTAAAAAAAAAAAAAATTTAAGAAAAAATTTTCAACATTTCAATTTTGCTCTTTTTTAATTTTTTTTTTATTGTTTATAAAAAAAATACAAACATGTTTATTTTATTATCATTGAATAATTATTTTACCAGAATATCTTCTGATTTAATCGTCTCACCTGGGATAACAAATAACAAGTAGGGTCGGGTGGGGTGAAAAGTGACTCGGGTAAGAAGAGCCGCCACCCGGTTTATTTTGGCCAAAGTGCACTTTTGAAGCGCACGTTTTTTCTTCCTTCTCGTGCACACCGCGACAAGCGCAGAGGCTCGAGTTTTGATTCAGTCGCCGTCCGTCAACTTTAGCGGTCACACGAAAGTGTTGAAGTTTTTTCCCCCAAAAAGTTTTTTTTCGGATAGCGAAGAATTTTGGATATATTGCAACTTTGAAGATATTTGCTTATCATGTAAGTTTATTCGAATAGCTTCTTTGGTTATTTTCAAGCCCTTACTATTTTGAAGACTTCAAATTGAGATAGTTTTTTTAAAAATATTTTTTTTTATTCACAGTATCCCTTGGGGTGAAAAGTCCCAAATGCCACTTTTTACCCCGAGAGATACTGTAAATAAACTAAATTCCATTAATAAAAAATTTCTGAGTCTAAATCTGAGATATTATTTTTATTTTTTAGCATGCTACGTACATACCAGAGGAAGACCGAGCGTGGCACTACGACTTTAGATACAATGAAATGTGCTGCAAATTTTAATATTAAAGAAAAAAGTTATCCATACGGTCAGTAGCGAAGGAGTTAAGCATATATTGAACTGGATTAAAAGGATTTATAGATCACCTTACTGATGATCCTGGAACGGTGAAATTTGGTTTTGCAAAGCCTAAAGTATTAAATGCTCAATAAGAAACGGCACTTGCTGGTTACATAAAGAAAACCACTAATATATTTTTTGGATTGAGCCCAAAGAATGTACGGCACTTAGCATATAATTGCTCCATCAAACTCAATATGAAGTATCCTCAAATTTGGTCTAAAATAAATATTCTTTAAGCTCAGAAGATGCAGAATATATTTGCATGACATACCGTGAGTCTTATTACGAGAGTTTGTCGGGAGAAAAGTGGGTGCAGTGTATTTTATGTAAACTATGAGCCCACGAAAAATGCATTACTAGGGTAACTTCGACTTTCGTTTGTCAAAATTGTGATTCAGATGACGATTAATGAATGTAATTTTTATTTTTTTTAGAAATAGGAGGATTATTTTTGCTCTTGACGTGAGTTGTTTATTTATTTGTATGTGTTGTATATTTGTAAGGCACCGATTTCCTCAAGAGAAATGCCATTATTTTTTTTTACCTCGGGGAGTAACTTCATTCTTTCAAATAAAAACTATGTTGCAATAAAGTAATTACAAGTTGGTAATCTTAGAATATCTCTAAATGCACGAGCGTTCGAATTATTAAATCCAATGTAAAAAATGGCACTTTTCTCCCCACCCGACCCTACCTACATATTTCATGAAAGGGGGATTTCTCTTAGGAAGTCAATTTACAATGCAGATGTTATGAGTTAATTTTACGCGACTTTTTTTTCAATTTAATTTATTTGTTTAAAGTATTGAAGATGAATTGGATTTATGTAATGTAATGTTCCCAATATCATTTTTAAAAATAAATAAATTACACTAAATTTTAATAATTATTGTTATTAAACACCAGTGTATTTTCTTAAACAAAATAAAAGAATAACTAAATCTAAAATTGGCATTTGAAATCTAAATTATTCGTTTAGATTTTTTCGTCGGAAATATTGTAATGATGGTAACATTATGGGTTATGACAAAGAATATTGAAGGAACCATTGCAGTTTTCGATAGAAGAATCCTCAGAGTTGTCATTGGCTCTGTAAGACAACACAACCATTGGCGTCGTTGCTACAATAGGGAGCTATATGAAAACTACGGAACTCCCATCAAGGTGGGGCGCTTGAGGCAGGCTGGCCATATAATTAGAATGGACGACGAAAAGCTCACAAAACGCCTAACTCTATCTGTGCCTCAAGGACGACGAAAACCAGGAATATATACGATATTGTTGGAAGTGAAGAGCAGGAGAGGAGAGGCAGCAGACCGGCATGAGTGGAGGAGACTCCCGTATACAGCTAAGGCCCACCCAGGGCTGTCAAGCTCATGATGATGATGATGGTTACATTATTGATGTTACTTAACTGTTATGTCATGCATTATGAATATTTAATACCTACATATATAGGTACCTGAATTTGAATACATTCAGTTTATCGACGAAGTATTTGCATTTACAATTTGTCGTCGTTAATTTGCATTATTTTATGACGCAAATTAAGCAGCGAACAAACCAAGGTCCGTATTCTGATGAAAGTTAAAATTTATCTTCAATTTCAGCTGCAGAGTAAAATTAAGTTTTTTGTATAAAAAAATTTATTTGTCACATTCATTTTTATAAACTAACTAACTTAATTACAGGTTACCGACGAAGATACGTTGAATTTCCACAATCTACACATTTTCGTACATAAATATCGATATTAGTTGTCTCGATGTGTAGTCTCGATAGGTAGTGATGAAAAAAGCGTTCATAATCGCGGCGCTGGTAAATTAGCTAGTAGCTACATATTATTATAAATATATATCGTAGCCGGATTGCCATTTTAGCCTGAATTCATTTTAGCTAGCTAAATTGCAAAACGACTCCGTATTGTAACAAGGGCCAATCGATGATTACCTAAATATTGATTACACTTGGTATTTTACAATTTGGCTAGCTACGTTAGGACGCAATGTAAACTGGCAAAGATGTTGTTACATCTTAGATAGAAAGTGATTGTATATAAAAAAAAAAATTTGTTTTTTAAAATATATTTTTTGTGGTATTTCTCTTCAATTCTAGGTTAAATTATTTCGTTACAAATCATTTTATTTTTTTGTAAAAAATAAATATTCAATCGACTCGCAAGCGAAGCCGAGCCTAAAACGTCAAGAAGGCCACTTTACAAAGAATTTTACGCCACGATTGAGATCTAAAATCCAAAAAAAAATATCTGACGCCATTGAGATATAATATATAGAGATAGCAATCTATACATATCCGAGCTAAAAAGTCATCCCCAAAGGAAAGGAATGACCAGTGGAGGGAGCAAGTATCGTCACGTCATATCACGTCGACTTTGACAAGAAAAAGAAGTAGTACAGTAAAAAGCACGGACTGTTTACATCGGTCTACTGTAAGTTCTATTCAGTATGTCGCTCCTTTCCGCATACGCGTCACCTTTGTTTATCGTTTCACTATATGCTTGACTAACTGAGCAGGGCAGAGACAGGAGATAGCCGGTTACGTATTATTAAAATGTTTTTTAACATGAAAATATCTATTTTTAGCAAGTATTGATTAAGATAAAAACATAACCTACTGGAAAAAGGTTATTATATCGATTTTCCAGATCGATTTGTGCAGTATCTTACAGTACATATATATATGGGCATTTTAGTAACTACGAGGAGAAAAGTAGCCGGTGATCAGTCGCAATACTCTAAAGTCTGTTTTATCAAACATATGCCAATTGGCCGCAAGTTGAGGGAACATATTCCGAACACCCATGTTTACTTTACTTATATTCCTCAATGGCTGACGCAAGAGTTGAACCCAAATGATACAGATCTTCGACTTTATTTTGCCAATGTAATGCTGGAACGTTTTGTAAATTTTTTAACAAAATGTTCAGCGATGGGGCCAATTTCCATATCAATGGCCATTTAAAAAAAACAAAATTGCCGGTATCGGTCTGAGAACAATCCTCGATAGAACCATCAACGTCCATTACATAATCCCGAATGTCGTTGTGTGGGTTGCAATATCAGCTAGGGATATCATTAGCCCATAATTCTTTGAAAATGAAAGAGAAGTTGCTATGACAGTGAAAAGTGAGAATCTTTGTCAGATGCTTCAGGATTTCTTGGTCCCAGCTCTTCGAGAATTTTAAGGTCACAATTTCGACACCTGGTTTCAGCAGGACGCTGCCACCTGTTACACTGCTTAACTGACCATGAAGGATACATTCGTGGCCCCCACGGACCCCTGATCTCAGCCCGTGTGATTATATTTTGTGGGGATACTTAAAATCAAGAGTCTATGAAGACAATCCAACAACAATCAATCATTTAAAACAAAACGCCGTACGGGAAATTAACACCATCCTACGGGCAACTTGTCAACTTGTTTTTGAGAATTAAACAATGTCAACAAGCTGCTGGAATTCACTTGAACATTAAAAAAAATAAAACAGATGTCATTAAAGTTTCCATTTATTGTAGTTTCTGCAAATATAAATAAAACACAAATTTCTATGTTCTACAATGATTTATTTTTTGTTAATGGGGGAAACCCATTTTTTAAAACATTTTTAAAGTAATAAAGAATTATGAAATACCGTCCAGAAAAAGAAAAAAAAAATGTTACTACATACCTATAGTACCATAAAGAATATGTTTTAATTTGTTATGTTGAATTCCCGCAAAAACGGCCATTCCATTGGCCACGCCCCTAATACGTCACGATTCATGTTTATTTTTTCCGACCATTCAAATTTGTTTGGGACATTATCACGAATCAAGGCCAAATATATCGCGTTTTTTTAGTGACGTATTTAAAAAAAAAAATCTTTCCTAAATTTATATATGAAAACATTTCTCCACAATATCCATATTAATTGTGAAAATACAGTTAATTATTCTTAATCCATTTCAAATATTTTTATCGGTATTCGAAGTATGTGATATTTCCCAATTGAAACTGGTTAAACAGAAGGTCCACCCTGTATATATTAATATGTTCACTAAATATTTATATGTTCAATTAGATATCTATTTGCTTTTCCCTTAATTCTGTATATATTCACTGACATAATATTTCTACTAAGTTTATTATTATTATAGCCCATTACTGTCGATGACCGACTGAATCAGTTTCGCACTAACACCAGCCACAGCATAGCGCTTCTGTCTTCCTTGTTACGAGTTCTATTTTCGTGCCCTCTCTCTAATACAGATTTACCGCTATTCATTCTTCGCGTAGCAAAGATAAATATTTTTTGTATTAAAATCCTGCATAGTAATACGAATTTTAATTTCCAAATCCGGTGTGAAAATGTCCATTTGAAGATTACAAAAAATACAACTTCATCATTTAAAAAAATAAGAGAGATATAACAAGTCTTGTATCGTATGTCAAGTGTGATATCGCAGTCACACGAGAGTTAAGAGCGTCATTGCATCGTCCGCTTATCACTATAATGTTCTTTGAAGTCGACTGTCTGGCCAGCATGCAAGTTAACCCGTTGTCTCTAACTAATTCCTCTTCATAAATAGCCCATCTCTAGACTAGGCGAGAGTCACGAACGTTAAAATGTTAATACGCCATTAAACTATTCGCAAACATTAATATGTAAAGTTTTCATTAAATTAACTTCATGATTAAACTTTATGGCTCCGCTTTACCTCGTCAGATAATGTAATAAAAATATCCAGTAGCTTAGCGAACTCTTGAAAGCCACGTAGAATATTAATTTATCGACGAAACGTTTTCAACTTTAAAAGTCAAAATCAAAAATAATTGAAAAATGTTTTTAAAATGATGACAAGAAAATAGCTTATCCGTTGAATTAGTTTTAAACGGTTCGAATTATTACCTAATTTTATTCACAAAATGTCTTAAGAGTTTTGGTTCAGAATAGAGGATATCTATATTATTTTAGTAAAAAAATCATCAATAAAGTTTCGTATCCTGTAAACAGTAATGATAATAATATGAACAGTGATATTTGATATTATTATATTTTTTCATTATGTATTTTTGTATTATTTAATTTAGTAATCACTACTCACTCTTATTTGGCATATTATTTATTACTCCTAGTTCTTACTATAGTATGGAGTGAGTTTCTACAAACCATATCTCAATTAACAATACAATTATGTTTTTAGATATATTCTTTTTCTATTGATTTCAATGATATTATTGTTTTTTTTTTCACTACTACTATATTTTACTATTATGATTTTATTTAGTTGATTTCAATGATACTATTATTTTGTTTATTTGAATATGCATGAATCAAAAGTTGTATAATTTATATTATCTGTTTATCTATTTTACATCGTTTTTCTGGATTGTTATTCTATTGCTTCACATGTCATTATAATTTAACCGAATTAATTTTACTATTTATTTTTTATTGTTAATTATCATGTCTTGACACGGGCACAGACTAAAAAGCCTTAATAAGTTCATTAATATTTCAACGTGTGTAATTTTAAATGAATAAATAAATAAAATAAAATTTAAACAAATAAAAATTAATAATAATAATAATAATATAAAAAATAAAATATAGAAAAAAACAAATTGTTTCTTACTTATGCAGGGGAGAAACAAGGAAGGGGGAGGAAATAGTCTGATACACCTTCAACCGCACAGCGCGCCCCCTAGCTTCTCCCCTGCAGAAGTAAGCAATCGTTCGTTTTTTAAATATTTTATTTTTAAAAATTTTCTTGGTTCCAAATATTTTTTCAAATATGCTGTCTTCTTGCCTGTACTGATCATCGTGGTTTAAATATGACAGGGTTTAAAGAACACCCTGTATTTACATGAATGTGTTTTTAATTTATGTTTTCTTACTAGTTGTATGTAGGAATATGTATTTAAATGTACCAAGCGCTAGATTTTATTTCTTACTGTATATAGTTTATCCATGTATAACAATAATAATTGGCTGATTTATATAGCGCCATTTTTCTGATAAATCACCTCCAAGGCGCTTTACAATCGTATACTAAAACTTACATTCTAACTAAGCTAAACTGACATATTATATTTTCTGATTTAAAATTGAGGGTGTGATAAACTACTTGTAAAAACCCTACGGGCGTTTATGTGAATTAAATAAATGAATAATATAAATTGTATTACATATTTTAAATAAAATAAAATAAGTTAATAACCCTACAGTTGACCAGTTGACGTGAAATTTTTGTCTTTTGGTTTACTTTTAAAAACATGAAGAAATTTTAAAATAAGCATATTTTGATACACGTGTGTCTTTACAATGTCTTCTTCGAATTTGCAAATCACATAATTAAGTTTAATCGTGACTTTGATAAAGATACCGAAGTTAAAATCTTAAAGGTTTAAAAGTAAAAAAATGTGAAAATATTTACCTTTGGCTTTGAAAAATAATGTTCCTTTAGTTTTGTGTACTTAAAATGGTGAACGAATTTGCATGCCAGTGCAATTAGTGTCGCGACGAAGAGACGGGAACGTCTTAAAACCGGTGGCTTAGAAAAGTCGGTAAGTGATTTTCATTTAATTATTTACAATACAGTTGACAAAAACATAACTCATAAGAATTCACACGTCAGTAGAAGTTTATTGTGTAATTGCCACTCTAACTAGTTTCTTCATTTTTAACTCTTAAAATTCTGTGGAAAATAATTCTTTTGCGCGCGGTGATGTTACATTGTGTTACCACAAGCTAAAGACGGAATATTCGAAAGTTCAGTCATTTGAAAAATATAAAAAAAACATGGAGACGTGCTGTTTCATAATTCCTTTTCCATAATTAATAAACATATGGATTAGCCCTGTTTTAGCAAAATAAATTAAAAATTTAAATACGCCTGTCACCTTACATGCGTGCGTTCTCCATCACTGTCCGCCACAGCACAGCGTGTCTCTCTTCCTTGTTATGAGTTTTATCTTTGTGCTCTCTCTTATACAGATTTATCGATGTATTAGCGTCACATTCAGTCTTCGCGTAGCGAGGATAACCATTTTTTGTACTGAAATCCTGCATAGTTTTATAAAAATTTTACTATCCGAATCCAGTGTGTAAATGTCCATTGAAGATTACAAAAAATACAACTTCATCATTTAAAATAATAAGAGAGATATAACAAGTCTTGTATCGTATGTAGACTAGCGTGTCATCATAGCCATACAAGAGTTAAAAATGAAGTCAACATAAAGTAAAAAAAATAAAATATATTTAAATATATATCTATTTGGGTTTCATACAAATATTTACCAACATTTTTCGGATTTGTATAAGTTTGATACTTTTAATTATAAGGTGAATCTCTTTTTCAGTAGCGTAATATAATATAAAGAAGTATCTCTCGCAAAGTATCTCTGCTTACCATTTGCATTTATCGATTTATCAGTGCAGCTCTGCGTATCATTATATAGTACAGTGTGCAGTTTGCATTGTGCAGTGGCGGTGTGGAGTTATGTAGATAGCCTGTTGCACCCTACGCTGTACGAGGTGCATCCTTATCATATGAAATTATGCACAATGCGAGCGGACAGATAACATCTCCATAATACAAGGCACTCCCTGACCGGTCAACTGGAGACTAGACTATACTGGACAAATTGAACATAGTAATGCAGAAAGCAGCCAGCCATAGAAAAGTGAAACTGAGATAATAGCACTTTTGTGAAAGATAACACCAATATCTATTTTTTTCAAAGTTGTGTAGAGGCTGTTTTCTGCAAAACTACATTCAATTGTCTCAGCGTCTGATAATAGAATCTCCATTTACATAAATACTTGATAAAAAAAAAACAACAGTCTGAGCCGTGTTTTTGAGACTCGACTCCGTTACAATTTCACAATAAAATTTTTAATATATTTTTTAATAATATCTTTAAGGAATATATTTGTCAATCTTGATAAAATCCCCAGCGGATTAAATTTAGTACTTGTACAATTAAAAAGAAACAAGTGAAAAAATATAGACATTTTTATAATAAAATAACTTTGTTTTTAACCACTAATTTTTATTTTCACCGACCGGTTTCAAAGCGAACAAGCTTCTTTGTCAAGGTTAACGTAACTAATCAATTGATTCCTTTTTATTTAATTTCTATCATGTTCACTAAATACTACACGTGGACCCAATAAATCAAGTGGTTTTTTCTTACACGGGTGGTATTTGATATCCTTATTTTCGAAGTAAGCCAGGAGAGGACTAAAAGAAATATTGTTTATTTGGTTATTAATTATTGTTTTAATAGATTACCACCCGTGTACGGAAAAAAAAAACAGATTACCACCCGTGTAAGGAAAAAAAACACTTGATTTATTGGGTCCACGTGTAGTATTTAGTGAACATGATAGAAATTAAATAAAAAGGAATCAATTTATTAGTTACGTAAACCTTGACAAAGAAGCTTGTTTGCTTTGAAACCGGTCGGTGAAAAATATAAATTAGTTGTTAAAAACAAAGTTGTTTTATTTATTTTACTATAATGAATAACCACAAAGTTAGTGCTTCAAATATAAACTTAATATAGATATTTTTGCTTGTATATTTTTTTAAATCTACTATTTAAATGACAAATAAACAATATTACATTAAAGTATTGATATATTCAGTGGTGACTGACAGAAGTCTCGGTTTCTGTTTCGGCAAGTTTCATCCAATTTAGCCAATTAAACTAATTTCGGCCTAAAATTGTCTGAAACTTCGACTCAGCCGAAACCTGCGGTCGGATGTATCGAATTACGTTCAGCTGTACTCGGGTGCATTTTATGGCTCGTGAGTTCTAAGGTCTTTCGTAATTAAATTTATGTATTTCCTATATTATTAATAGATTAAAGTTCCTTTAGCGTACATTGAATAACTGGTACATATTAGGATTATAATCATATAACACTAGAGAACCTGACCGGCGTTGTCCTGCCCAAACGTTATTAAAATTTTCGATACACTATATACTAAGTGACGTTAGATTTTGAGTTCGACATTTCAATAATTTGGTTTTGTCATTGTGTGATTAGCTGTTGCCCAAAGCAAAATAAAAGTGCAGTATCACCAGGCATATATATAATTATTCTGTACGTGAGATGAATTATCAACATTCAAATATTGAATTTAAGTACGTACTTAATACATAACCTAGGTACTTTTTTATGGTTGAATTCCAAAATATTAAAAAAATCTTTTTTAAATACAGAATTGTTTTTGCACATGTCAGACTCTGCTCTTCTAACAGGTGTGCACTTTATTAAGGATTGCGATTTTCAAAAATGAATTGAATGTCAATTAATATTATTTTAGTATAACCAAAAATCCTGTAAAAAGAAATAAGTGGGTGGAAATTATAAGAAATTAAAGAAAATAATCTGATTGAGAATGATGTTTGTAAACATTCGAATACAATCTTTTTTAAATGCAAAAAAATAACATCGTCACATTTATTTAGTAAATGCATTTTCGTCGAATGCAACCCTTGATAGGTCGATGAATAAAACTTTAATGCGCCTAACTTTTTACTTTTCACAGGTTCGATTGAAGATTTTAAGATCTACAAATATGCGCAGCGCAAAGCTCATTATTATGCAAACAACCGCACGTAAATCGGTTAAGCAGTTTAGGAGCCGTTTAGTGACATCACACGTAGAGAAAAAATATATATATACTCATAAAGATAACAACAAAACAAAACCCGCTAAAAATAATAATTAAATTTACTTATTAAATTGATACTTTTTATTTCGTTGTGTATTTTATTTAACACATTATATTAGTGGACTAGTCGGGTTAAACAATAAAAGCGTCTAATCTTTGGCGTTTTAAAGTGACTTTTAACCTATTTAAATAAGTTTCGGTTTCAGTTTCGGTTTCCGTTTCGGCCGAAACTAGAACAGAAGCCGAAATATAGTGTCGGTTTCAGCTGAAAATCTTATTTTGGTCTGTTAGTTAAATGTCGCGTGCATTGAGTTTTTAACCAGGGTTTACAGTTAGTGGGAAAAATAACTTGCTGGATTTTATACGTAAATGATACGAGTAAATCTCACCAGCCCATGCTTCACATGTGTCATGAATATGTTGTTGGTTTGTGGTCGATGTTGAAATTATCCAAGCCTCATCAAATATTCAAATAAGAGCAATATGTTGTATTGCCTTTCCAAACTGTTTTTATGTTAGAAAATAATATACACGGGAATCAACATAAACGATCTGTATGTACATACCAAGTTAGCCAACTGTTCAATATGTCAAACTAAATGTACGTGCAATAGTCATTAACTATTCGCGGACACCCGAATGGAAAGAGATCAGTGGGAAGACCCAGGCTGAGATGGGAGGATGAAAGGAAAAAGGATGCAGCGCAGTTTCTCCAGGTGGCAAATTGGAAAACGGCGGCTGAGGACAAACAGAGTTAGAGGCGAAAGTTGCTGGAGGCTAAAGCTCGATATGCTCGGAAAGAGTCATCAACTATTCCAATGAAATAACTCTAATTTAGGCGTATCTACATCTTCTTTCGCTAAAAGTACGTATTTTATCGATAAAAGGAAACCGAGAAAACGCGTAGTTTTTGGTCAAACACACATTGCTTTCACTTGCACGAGTTTCAGTTTTCAATTTTTATTTTTTTGGAAAATGAACACAGGGCAATTTTCTTAATCGTATGAGCATGTTTTTTTATTACCCGAAAGAATGTGCACGTTTGTTCTTTCTAGTACAAAGCGCTGCCTTATAATTACTAATACTGACGCATTGTCAATTGAAGTAAAATGTACGTGAACCCATACATAAACGTTTTTGTGTAAAAAAATAAATGCTGTATTATGAGTAAGTAAAGCGGGTATTTGTAGTTTGTGTCTTCGACACCAATGGTCAATACCTGCGCGCCAGTCGTTACAATTGTTCGTGTGAATTTTTCACAAAAATTCTTGAATACTTTATATTTATTTGTTTTGATAATCCAATCGGGAAGTTCTGTTGATTTGCTTATATGGAACGCACGCCACTAGGTATATTTAATTATCATCGCCGCCGCCTACGCCGCAAGCCACTGAGGCCCCAGCCCTGTTCAGGAAACTTTTTGAATCATCCCTGTCTCCGTTTTTTTACCTCTTGTTCTTGATGCCGAAGAATGGGTCTCCTTAAACATCCTAGTCCTATAAGTTTGTTATTTAAGGATCCTGAGGTGATCGGTTGTTCTTTGTTCTCCATTCTTGCCCAATGACCTTCCTAGCGAGGTCGTTCTAGGTAAATGTGGATAGTAACTTAAGTTCTTGATAAAGGTTGTACACATAACTCGTGATGTTACCTAGAGCGTCGGTCTTCACGTTTTTGTATGGCTCCAAACATTCGTCGTTGAATCAAAAATATCAAAAGTTCCTTTACTGTTCTAATAAAGCAGCACTTTGATCCTTGCTTCAATAATTGATCTTACACTAAAAATGGTCATGAACACCTTTTTAGATTCCCTTAAGATTATGTTAATTGAAGTACTTTATTACTGAAAAGTTTGATTGTGTATTATGACTGTACACAAGTGTATTGAGAAAAGATGAAAGCAAATTTAATGCGGTAGAAATGCGATCTCGTAATAGATATATTACAGTATTACGAACGAGAATACAGTATAAGCAAATACGAATGCAAAGTAATTTAGTTTAGAATGAGGAAATAAATTATAATATTACAAAAAGGATCATTTGGATCGTTAGGTAACATGGAACAAATAGATAAGGATATAATAGTAAAATATATATGCATCATCATCGTCATTCCCTCCCCGCACCGAATGGTGCACAGAACACTGCATTGGTACACCAATTGCAGTGAATCTTGATCATTTTTGTCACATAAAAGTAAGATAATCAGTCTTATGATTCAGGCACTAGTCCAGGGACTATGAAATATTCTAGGGTAAAAACACCTTTTAAAATAAATATTTCATGTCAACCATGCCGGAAATCGAGCTCGAGACCTCTTGCATGTTAAGCAAACGCACTGACCACTACACCACGAGGCCGAACAACCAAAATATGCTTAATTACATCAAAAGCTGACACAGTCGAAGGGCACAAGCAAAATGGGAATAGTGGTAGAAGAAGCTGGGAATGTGTGTACCGATGTTAGGATAGAGGTATGTGTCATTTCAAATTATCTGCATACCTTTTGATAGAAATAGAGTAGTGGTGGTACAATGAAAGCGCCGATCACTTTCCCAAAACTAATTTCGAAAAAATGAAATATTTATTTACAATCAAACCTCGAAAATAACAAAACATAGAAACTTTAAAAGATTTAATTGTACGAGTACCCCTCATTGCAGTATTGTCAATTTCAAAACACATGGTCTGTACATTCTCGATATTCTAGTAGTTCTGTATGATAGTGAAGGAATACAGTGTAAGTTCCAAAAAAGGACTGCGGCCAGGTCATAATTTTCAGACCCCGCTTCGAAAGGTAGAAGAACACAGTAATTCAAACAAAATAAACAAAAAACCTCCGTACTTTTAAGAAACATTCAAAGAATTTTTTTTTCAGGAAGAGAAAAATGAAATTTCGTGTGTTGATACCTTATCCGGTTTTCAAAGTGATTTATCGTTTTTGTATACCGTGCGTCCGAAGACGGCAGACAAAAACGAAGCTCTTTTATAGGTTTTTGGATGGTTGCTAGCTCCCATAAGAAACAATAGATCAAAAAAGCAAAAATTACTGCTCTAGTGCCATAATGGTTGGGATTGGAAACTGTTTATCAGCCAGTATCGATTTTATATCAGGTGTACCTCAGGGTGCCCATCTGGCATCTCTTCTTTTTTATTTGTTTATTGACGATGTAGCAAATGTATTCTCCTTTACTCGTTTTTGGCTCGTTGCGGATGACAATAAAATTATTAAAACAATTCAAAATACAAATGACTATTTGCTGCGTCAGTCAGATATTGATTCTTTGAATATGTGGTACAAGGCCAGCAACCTAAAATAATGTATTTTTGTTGAGTTAGAAAACCAACCACCTTTTATTACAAAGTCGAAAATATTAATTTAGATGTAGTCAAGTCTAGTAAGGACCTCGGAGTTATCGTGAACTGTTAATATAGTCGGATGAACATATTACTACTATGATTGATAAGTCACAAGAACTCTAAGGTTCTGTTAGCCGGACATGTAGTGACTTTACTAATATGCTCACAGTTAAAGCACTCTATTGTTGACTTGTTCGTCTTCTTTAAGAATATGCCCCCGTGATCTGGTCACGGGAATTGGTGCAACATCGTCTGCTAATATAAGTAGCGTGGATTGATGATTGGCCTCCAGAGGGGAGACTACACCTACGGAGAAATGGAGTCAATGTCAAAAATCTCATGTCTACAAAAACGCAGAAATAACATTGACTCCATATTTATATTTATTTACTAAATGGCTTAATTGATATACCATCTTTACTGAAACAAGTGGCATCCAATGTTCCGATCCACCGGTTGCGAAATAATAATGTGTTGTTGGCTTGCATGCACCAATTTCTCGATTGTGTAGCATTGTAAACTCGAGACAAGATCTGGACCTTTTTGGTGTAAGTCTTTATAGATTTAAACATTCTCTAAGATAGGCTAGATCTTGTCTTAAGGTAGTAATTACTATCAACTTTTTCGTCCTAGCTTTAATTTTCTTTAGTTGTATTTTATTTTAATTGTACTTGTATGTATTATATGGAAATGTGTTTGCTATTTATGAATCGACTGAATAGGTCCGTAAATAAATAAATAAAAAAAGGGAGAAAGTACACGAATTCGTTTGTATGAAGAAAATTCAGACCGCGTTCTGTGTCGCGTGCCTCTGACAAATGGCGAATCTGTCCGTTCACAGAATCTCCAATATTTGTTGCTAACGTCACTCGATTATCCATTACGTGGGAAGTATCAATGTACTATTTGATAGAAAACGGGATATAAATAGAAGAATGACAAAAACATATCATCATCATTTGAATCGTACTTTTTGGGGAAATTTAATATTATTTTTACTCCTGTGTCATTGTACGCTTTAAGTTTCTCTACTTACGCGCCTCAGATCGTTAAACAAAACTTCCACTAAAAAAACTATGAAATTGAAAATCTGAAACGAATGAATTTTCTGTAATTCAACAACTTGACCCGCTCGAGCTGTACACAAATGGTCACATACGACGTTTTGACCGCCAGAAAAAAGAGTACTTACTTAAATCATTTAGGACGAGACGCGGGAGAGCCGCGTATACGGAAGCAGCGCAGATCCAAAACGACGATGCTGTACAAGCGACAGCCGGTCGAAACGCCGTTTGGTTTCGATCCGTTTTGGCAGTTAAGCCGTTCTTTCTTTGGATTTCTCCGGCCATTAGATTACCAACCTACAAAACGAAAATAAGTTGAATGCCTCGCTGGGCTGCCATGAATAATCGCGTTTGTGGCGAGAGTTTCATGCGGCGGGGAATGCGATACTTTCTCGGCGGGCTGGCAACCTTTCCGGTCGCCACTGAGCGACGGACCAGGGGCGGAAAAGGGAGAGTGGGGGTAAGGGGAATGGGAGTTTTTAGTGGCCAAGCGGCGTGGGGTGAGAGTATTTTAAATAATTTATATATATTTTTTTATTTATAGATGTAAACACTACATTATTTACGGATTTATTATTTTAATTTTTACAAGGAAGTTTTATGCCTGTAGCATCTTCACTTTATGGCGCATCAGTCATTATACCTGGCCGTTGTAGTTTTTCAATCTTAAATGCCTGTTTGGTAAAAATTAACGGATTTTGTAGAATTTGGACCCAGTTGCACTACAGAAGGTTTAGGTAAATGTTTTCAAAAGTTAAATAATATAATTGTTGAGTTTTTGTCAAAATAGGCAAAATGAACCGAATGACAAAATTAAAATAAAGGAACTAGTTCTGCCCGCTTTAACAAAAACGCAACAATGTAAACTGTCAACTTTTTTTATACAACTGGATGAAAAGGGACGTACGGCGTTATAGAAATTGAAACGGTGATTTTCAAAACATGAATCTTATTGATTTTATTTATTATGGTTCACAATGAATAAATATTAACAACACATACGCCATTGGTATAATAATCACAATTTCTTATGTTAAGATATTGTTCATCAATTTTATGTGGACACAACATGCACAAATAAGTCAAAAAAGACGTAATCTATTTTTTTTAACTGACAAGAATTGAAAGTTATTACAATAAATTATTTTAAATCATAAGTCGTTAATCTGAAATTTAATGCATAGGGTTCTGAAATTGCGAGAGGCGAAGCCTTAGGGCTTCTACGATATTATTTAGCGGAGTTGACTGTATTTTAATTTTAGTGAAATAAGTAAATATCTTCGATATGCGGTATGTAGTGACAATCGGTCATAACCCCAGCGAATGAGATGGATTAGGAATGGATGCCACTAATCTGCTTCGTTCTTGATGGAATTGCGGTGGTCCGACTGGTCAATTGCGAGCGGCTCCAACACTAAGACAGGATCCCCGATCTGGAGCTGAACACTGGTGGTTGATGGAAACAAAGTCTATGATGCGGCCCACGTTCAACAAAATAAACGCGTGATTCACTACAAGAGGTCTTATTGTGGCGGATGATCAGAGGATACTAAGGTGGGAAGTGAACAGTGGTTGTGGGTGAAAAAGATTTTGAAGTTGTGACAATATTTTAATGCATACCCACATAATTCGCAAACAGTACTGCTCTGATTCCATCATCAGTAATCTTTTACAATATACACGGAGGCAAGATACCATATTTTGCGGACAATAAAACCCATTGGATCTTAAGACGCACCCTAATTTTTGCTTGAATTTTCATAGCAAAAAAGTACGTCTTATGGTCCGAAAAATACGGTAATCAGTTATACGTTGCGGTAAAAGATATATAAAATACATATTTCACCTCGACTTTTCCTGGAATCTAACTCGAGGTTTCAAACATGATAGGCAAAGTCGTAACCAGTATCTGCACACTTTCCGCTCATTTTTTTTTTCAGGATTTATACCTAAGAGTAACCATCGAGTCAAATACACTCGTTTTGGTATTTTGTTCTCATACAGAAATGTATTCTTTGTTTTGCCCAGATATGGCAAAATTACAATGGCATCAAAATAACGCGAAATAAAAAAAGGTTTTCTTAAAAAATACAGTGGGTGATTTAAAAAAAAAAAAAAAAATATTTTTTGAGTTTATTGAAATTTTCCATCGAGTCGCCCCTGCGCCGCTCCCTCGAACCGCTCGTCTCGTTATGAACGAGCCCACCCGAACAGCTTCGAAAACGCCCGAGCGGTCATTAGCCGCGACCGCCGGTATAAAAACGACTCATTATCCCGCAAAAGGCCCGCACATACGACCTTGTTCTCTCGGACGATAATTACAATTGAACAAAAAATATTGTCATTTGGTAAGCGCCTTAGTAACGGATCAATTTCTCACATAATATAATTCCAATACTCAATTAATATATGGCACCAGTTATTTATTAATAATAACCGTAATGATAAATCATTTAGATGTTTTAACAGTGATTAAAAGGTCGTTAACACGCGAACAATACAATATATAAGACAATATTGTTCAACGCTGTTCTGTGGCGGGTGTTGTGTATAACAGATTCAGTCGGTTGATGAAAGTGATGGGGGACGCACGCGCGTAATATGAGCGGCGAATTTATGATTTTTAATTTAATTTTCTATAACAGAGATAAATTATATGTTTATTTGCATAAATTATGAAAAGGTAATTGTTAAACAGTATGTCTCCATTTTAATTTTATTTTCAAATGTCTGAACTTTATAGTATTCCGTCTTTTACTAGTGGTAACACGATGTTAAATCACCGCGCGCTAAGGGATTATTTACCACAGACTTTTAAGAGTTAATTACGAGCCAGATCACGAAAACTATTATTCATTTTATATCAAAATGTATTGTTTTTATTAAAGGACGAACTAAATAGTACAAACATTTTTTTTCAGTCGCCATTTTCTGCGAAATAAATGCGAGGGAGCGACACCGTCGCGCAAATCGCCATTGTCATAAGGTCCTGTCCGCCCGCGTTCACACGAGGACAATGCGGCTGTGCACAATGGTGGGAGTAATCATGGTTCCGCGAAGATAGCCTGCCCGCCAATGTAATGAATAGTGTCTTAGAACAATTTTCTGTCCTACCGATTGCCGTTTTTACACGTGGACAATGTTTGAGTTCTGGGACTGAAAAATATTGTATTGTTTACGCGTAAACGGCCTTTTAAGTTGGTTTCACACAAGGACAATACAATAGACGTACGTAATTGGCACAGAGTTAGATTTACGTTTTTTTAATAAATGTATTATACCCTTTATATATCGACAAAGGCATAGGGCACAGCATCCATATTCATATAAATAAATACAAACAAACAAACAAACCATCACGCCGTTTCCCCGTAAGGGTAGGCAGAGAGGATAGAACGCCACAACACTCTGTCTTTGCATACAGATCTCGCTTCCTCTACATTCATACATCTTCTCATGCACGCGCGCCGATTATTCCGACTTTTGACATGTCCATCTTTAAGTATTTGTTGGATTTGGTCATGCCATGTCTTTCTCGGTCTTCCTCTATTTCTGCATCCATCAACATTCGCATTGTAAATATTCTTAGCCGTTCTCTCGCTGCCCATTCGTTCTACATGTCCAAACCAGCGCAGAGCTCCTTTCTTGATTTTGTCGATAATGCTTGTCTCAGCCTTACATAATGTACGGATCTCAACATTTGTGCATCTATCGTACATAGTTTTACCACACATTCGCCTGAGAGATCGCATTTCAACAGCATTCAGCCTACTTTCATCCCTGTTTTTCTATGTCCATACTTCGCTCCCATACATCAGGGATGGGACCAGGACTCCGTTGTGAACTGCCAATTTTGCCTCTTGTGACAAGCATTTATTTGCCAAGGTCGATAAATAAATATTATAAATGCAAGAGCGCGTTTGTCTGTTTGTTTGAGTTTGTTCCACGTCGCAGCGGTGCAATCTATCAACGTGATTTTTGGCATAGGAATAACCGGAGAGCGAAAAAGTATCATTCGCTACTTTTCATCCTGAAAAAAATTCACTCCCTTCAGAAAATTCTTAGTGGAAAGATGAATTAATATTAAAACAGAATAACGGTGCTACATCGCCATAGAATAAAGGATAGTCGTATTGGATGACCGGCATTAGATTTAGGCTACTTTTTATCCCGAAACAATTTATTTATTCATTAAAAATTACAAAATTAAATATTTATGAACTTATTAATGCTTTTTAGGCTATGCCCGTGTCAAGCCACAATAAATAACAATAAAAATACATAGTAAAATTAAATAGATCAAATTATTATGACATAGAATAACAATCTAGAAAAAAAGGTAAATCTAATAAATAATCAAATTCCAAAGAATACAATGCAAAAAAGATAATCAGAAATAATTTTTAAAATATAAAATTATACAAATTAAGATTCACAGATAATCAAATATACAAAATAGTGGTATCAATAAAATTAACAAAAAATAATAAAATATAGTAGTATTAAAAAAAACAAAATAAGAGTATCATTTAAATCAACAGAAAAAGAATATATACATAAAAGCATACTTGAAATGATAATTGAGATATGTATTCTAGAAACTCACTCAATATATAGTAAGAAATATAAGAAATAGGAGCAATAAATCATATGCCAAATAATAGTACGTACTAAATTAAATTAAACAAAAATACATAATGAAAAAAAAAACCTAAAAATTATCAATATATATATAAAGCAAATAAAAGTAAAAAGTATGGAAGGAAAGCAGATTTGTAAATTTTTACCAATCTCGAACTTTAAAAAAAATTGACAACCTCGTCCCTATCAATGTGCAGCAACCAATTGCAAACATTTTTCTTAAATACATTGGCACTTGTGGAGTTTTTTATGTCTGCCGGAAATTGATTAAAAAATTTCGGAGCCAGGAAGGTAAGGTTTCTTTGAGATAGCTTCAAGTGAGTGGTTGGGCCAATATAACATTCCATCGGAAAAATTCCCTATTTTAAACGAAAATAGCAATTGGAGCAAATCCAAACGTGCTGATACAGAACATTTCTTTCCGATACTCTTTCTTTTAAAAAATAAATAATTTTGCAGGTCTGGGGTGCGGATAGCGGGAATACGAGACCTCGATTTTGCCGATTTTATTAAGGCATAATCAGTCCGATATGCAGTTGCCTTTTTCGCACTATGTTTGAGGAGGCATTAGCGAGAGAGTGAGTGATTCAAATACATACATATTTATCGAACCGCTCTTCCCTGCATATCCTCCTTTATTTTTTCTGTAGGCAATGTATTATTTTTACTTATTCATGTCAACATAGATATTTTTTAATTTTTAATTTTTATTTTATTAGGTAACTCAACAAAGATACATACTAGAAAACGTACAATTTAAAATCATTCGTCGATACAATTTTACATGCATGTATATCTTCAATTATAGAATTACACAAAATAGATTTATATATTAAGATGTAATACATATTTTTAAATATATTTTTTTATACAGGATACAATGCAATAAAAAATAAGTTGTACGTGTGTACTTATTAAATAAGATTTATTCTCAAGAGATTATTCGCAAAAGCTGAGAGAGTATCATGAAACATGACAATTTTATTGTTTTGGCAGTAAATATTATATTCCCGACACATGCGGGCCAAAGGTGTGTGGTATGTAGCATTACTTGAAAACAAAGGCAGTTTAAATATTTCCCGATGTCTGAGTGTTCTCATTCCCGCACTTATTTGTATTTTATTTGGAGGTTAGTATCTACTTTATAGTTTAATATTTTATACAGAAATTTTATATTGAAAATAACGCAGCGTTTTATCAGAGAATCAAAATGAAAAAGAGTTAGAAGTTACTCTTAATTTGAATTTAAACGTGGGTTAAAAATTTAAAACTTATACAAAAGGTACTTTAAGATTTTTTGAACAGACTCTATTGAGTTTATATGATTTTGATATTGCGGACTCCATATATCTATATTTTGATATTACGGACTCCAATTATCTTCAAATAATATTTTGTCACATCCGACGATGTAATAATATGAACCCAGGTAGATGCAGATTTTTTACTGATGGAGTAATGTATTAATTGTTTCCGTTTAAATGTATTAATTAAAATGTCTAAGCATTCTAAAAAAATACGAAGGAAAACTTTTGATTAAATCCTGAACCCTGAAACTGCATTGCACTTACATGACCGTCATCAGCCGTTCAGACGCGGCTGCAAATTGGTGAACTAATTTCCATCATGTTCTACAGCGCTGGACGTCAATTAGCACCTTCCACATATTAGGTTCCACTTTGACGAGAGAACAGACTACCGACTACTGACGTACAAACATCAACCGCTCACGGTTAGCGTTAGTAATCAATAACAAATGTTTTTCAATCAATGCTCTGAAAGACCCTGAAACAAATTTCACGGTGTGATGTTATCATTCATACTGAAATTAGGTAAATAATAATAAGGGAAATATGACAGTTTAAATAAAATGTAGATTACGATTCCTAAAGTATGTTGTTTGATTAAAATATACAACCACATTAGGTTACATAAAAAATATTCCTTATTTATTCCTCAATATTAATATTGTCCCCTTCAAAGTAATTTCCATCGGATATAATACACTTATGCCAGTGTTTTTCTCCTGTATGGTCGCAAACATATTTTTATAATCATCCTAATCTTTGGGGACAGATAAGAGTCACAGGGGGTCCGGTGAAAACGGTGGCTGGGGCATCAATGCGGTCTGTTTTTTCGTTCAAAAGTCGCGACTAAACCGCGAGGCGTAAGCGGGCACTTCGTAATTATCGCTCTGGAATAAATAATCTTAAAAATTCGCCAATCACACCGAAACGCGTCTTACTAGTTTATTTATTCAAATACCAAATACACCAGCAAAATCCTACCATTACATACCATTCTAAAAAAAAACAGGTTCTTGCAATTACGTATTTGAATTCATAATTCAAATCTCTCACCTTTTTTTTTATCAAACCTCCATTTTACGCAAACCTCTGTCCTCTGATGAATTTTTGTGTTTTGTTTATGTACTTCTCACTTTATTTTATTTTTAATTTCCTGTAAAGCGCTAATTTATGGGATAAATTTTAGCAAAATGCAACTTTCTAACAAGTCTTCTCTTTTGTTTTTAGTTAATTGGTAGGCTATTTTTTTATTTCCAAAATAAAATGCATTTGAAAAATATTTATTATACTTTTTAAAAACCCAAATAACTTTCTAGTTTTAATTAATTTCTCTACATAATTCAAAATTAATCATTTAAAATAAATACAATAAAAAATCTTGAGAAATAAAATTTGTTGTGAGGCGTTTTGAAACTTAACTATTTGTTAAATAACCCCAGTAAATTTACGAAACGCCTAAACAAACCACCTAAATGGATGAAAAATGTGTAACAAGATTAAATTAAATAGTAAAAAAAAACACTCAAATAAAGAACAATATGAAAATATAATATTATATTGCTCAATATTTTAAATATGATTAATTTTTTATCTGTTTTCATTTTAAATATGTTTAATTATTAATTATTAATAATTTTAGTATTGATTTGAATAATCCTACTTCTGTGACAAAAAAGATCCTACCTATACTCAGAAAATTCCTAGGTTATGGAAACAAAGAACCTGTACCGACATTTTAAACGCAGTAAAAGAAAAATATATTAAAATACCCATACTTTTCGTTTTTTCCCCTAAATTCTCCTTGTCAAACATTTATGTATGTAACGTAATAAATATGTTAAAGTAATATGTATACCTCGGAAATATTGCCAACAAAAATATTAAATTGTTTTATTTTATACTGTAACTTTATCCTACATAAATTCAAAGGACCCAAGAAATCTGAATTTGGATTTACGTTTTACTTTTTTTTTTAATACCTACATATTAATATTACATATCCACTGAGTATTCTTATGCTGGTTTTTCTTTTTGTACGTTCCGTGAAATTCACACTTTGCCTAATTTATTCTCACGTCGGTAGTTAGTGGGTTCGGTTTGAGTTTCCTTGTAATTTGCCTCCTGGAACTTTTGAGCTTTGTGGTTAGCACTCAACCCTACTAGGTACTAAAGCCATAGACCAGATTAAGGTAGATAGATACGCATCTTCACAGGCCCACCCACGATGGTAACGCATTTTCAATATCTTTTTTGTTTCATACCTTTCATTCTGGAAAATAGTATTTTGCTTCAAATGTCGTTAAAAGGTCCTTATAAAAAAATATTTTGAAAAAATATGTAAATCAATCCATTGTGGAGATTAGTACTTATACTTAGTACCTACCTAGACCGTCTAGACCCCTACATATGTACATACGGTTAGACGGCCAACCGTGAAACTGGCGTCGCGGGTTCGATTCCCGCCAGTTGCAAGAAAAAATCAAAGATTGATTTTTTTTCATTGGTCTGAGTATTGTGGTATATGGGGGGCATTGGAAGCAAAGATAGCAACCTCCAATTTTTTTGTTTTGTTTATGATGTCATTCTGTAGTTTATCAACTTTATTTTTATAAAAATCATGAGTTGAGTTGGAAATGTAGTTTAAAATCATATTTCTGATGGTTTGAAAATAGTGTTAAGCAAACATAGCAATATCCATCAGCCATTTTGTTAGACAAATGACAGGCTTAATAATAATAATAATAATGTTTGGATAATTTATACAGCGCAATTTTTGTAAAGATCACCTCAAGGGCGCTGTACAATAAATAAATAAATATATAAAATAAATATCCCAACACGTCTTGCTGCTACAGAGCGCATGGACGGTTGGGATTCTAGTTCCTCGTCTCCAATTATGATATATTACAATTGTGATATATATGAACTAGATAACAGAACGTCTTGGAGCTACAGAGCGCATGGACAATAAGAAATCCAGCCCCTATTTACATTTTTCTTTTCAATTTTTTTATTTGACAATGAAGTTTAGAGTTTAAGTGACATTTAAAAAAAAGCAAATTTATAAAATTCGAATTTAGATAACAACAAGTCTTGCAGCTACTGAGCGCATGGATGGTTGAAATTCTAGACCCCATTTACTAAATTTAGATAGTTGATAACATTTACATAATATGATAAAAATAATATGATAGCTAACATCACAAAAAGTCTTGCAGCTTCAAAACGCATGGACAAATGGAATTTTAACAACATAAGAATGATTTTAAAAAGTTAAAAATAAAAAATAATTTTAAGAAACGCAATAATAATACATTGAGCAAAGAACTAGTAAGTATGGCAATTAAGTGAACATGTAACAGCACAAAAAGTAAAATATAAAAAACTAAACAAAGATACCATTCCTTAACTTATTATTAAGGTTAACAAGACAATAGACGATACTCAAACTCGTCCCTGTTTTATTTTCGTGTGCAGTAAACAGGATCTATTGTCTTGAAGCTTGAGATTTAAATTTTCAAAATGGCCGTGCCGTACAAATATTAAGAAAGTTTTTAGAATTCGTGTTTCTATTAAAGCTAATTTATTAGTATCTTAAAGTTCAGTGAAAATAAAAGTTCTGACATGAAGACTCTCTTTGGCATTAGTGTAGCAGTTTTTGTTATTTTTATCGAAAACACGAAAACGGGAGTTTGCTATCTTTGCTTCTAATGCCCTCATATATTTCATTACCTCCTTCCATATTCACTCTTTCCTACTTGCTGGAAAGTCTCTAAATAGAGGCTTAGCGGGTTATTCCCCTAAAAAGTTCCCTCTCTGCTGCACCAAATCTAGAATAAAATGAAGCATTAGATACATATCAGGGCCGCGATTTTCTTAACCGTAAAAAGTAAAATAGATATTTATTTACAAAAGTATGTATATTTGTATGAACATTTAAGATATCTTCGTAGGTAACATATAACTGAACATATTTTATAAAATGCATGCATATTCTATTTTTCTTACAGAAAACTTAACTTTACTTTGTAGATAAAACTGAAGATAAATGTTAACTTTCCATTGGAATACGGGTTTACGTATGTCTACTCGATTTTCTTGTTCAGTAGCTCAATCACAAATAACTATTGACGTGCCAATAAGCGACGTGATAACAAATTCTCACCATGGTTGTTTGTCGTATTCACGATCACAATGGAACATCCGCGAACACCTAATATTAAATGCCAAAATATTTACGTTTCGCGACGTATAATCCTGCTGCACAATCACATATTTGATTTTCACCGGTGTAAATATGGAAAACATTCCAAAACTGCTATTTTTATTTATGTATTTATTTATTATTTATCATGCTATTTATTGCATTAAGCCGGCGGTTGGCAAGCCAAATGTCTTACTATTTTCCGAATGCAATATGTTGTATTATTTTTTAAAGTGAACGCTGATTTTTTACCAATGAGCTGCATTTATTTACGAGGAAAACAAAAAACAAACCGACACTAGAGTTGACTTAGAGATTACACATTTTATTTTATTTTATTTATTTCGAATATAAACAGATGTACAGGTTAATGAATATTTTTTAAAAAAAAACTATATAAAATGTAACATAGTAGGGCCTGCCATCCAATTATATGTATTCACTAAATAATACTGTAATAAAGCGACGACGGCTTGAAGTTTAAACTATATAAATAGTAAATAAACTATATATTAAAATAAGATAAATATGGACAAAACAAGGAGATAGTGGAAAGGAAAAGAAGGAAATTGATAAGGAGTGGTAAAGGATGATTGAAGAAAAGTAAGAGTGGAAAATTGCATTTGATTTAATGATTAAATGAATTATGAATGAAGAGCATGAATCAAGCCTATTAATTCTCTTCTGTACATATTGTATGGAGTGTTAAATATATCAAGACTATTAAATTTTTTGTTAAATGTTTCACATATACGAGGGATCGTAGAATGTTTCCGATGATTAGTTTTAAATTTACGAATATAGAAAATATGCGTTGACTTATGACTGCGATAACTTAAGCGTGTTAATTATTGTTCATTATGATCGCTCAAATGCTTAGCATGTTTTTAATTATGGTTATTTGTGATTGAACTACAGAGGTTCAGTAGAACTCCAACTGTCTAAATCAGTCAGATAATTGGATGTTTTCCGAAAAAAGGGTTTATTTTAGGTATGTATGTTGAAAATGGGAGAAAATACTATTATTAAAGAAAAAGAGCTTTTAATTAAATGAAAATGCAACACTTTTACATGTTAAACGCGGAGGAAAGGACAATAGCGGGCGTAGACGGAAAAAATATTTTGCGGATCGGAGTACGTTTCCGTCTTGATTTTTTTTTCTAAAATTCTGAAAGTAATTCAGATAATCGGAGTTCGGATAGTTGGAGTTCTATTGTACATACAGTAATTAAGTAAAATATATCCTTATATCGAAAAAAATCTTATAATACGATTTTTTTATTTTTCTAATGGGATCCGGTCCCAATTGATTCGGATAATTGAATAGTTGGATTTCTACTGCACCAGCCAACGCCTAAAAACTATTTAATTTTTTTATTTATCATCCGACTAAATGAAACCTAACTTAACTTAACTTGAGGTACGCTTTTCCATTATCTCGCTTTACTGATTTTTCATATTCCTTATATACATATGTACAAAAAAGTTCTAAAACGTGTTTTCTATTATCAAAATTTGGCTCAAGCACATAAAAAAATAAAGGTACTTGAAAACTATTTGAGTTATATTTAAATAAAAAATAATGAGCACTTTTCAGTCCTCCTAATGAAGAGTGGTATTGACATTGTAAATTGGTATACATTTTTAATACATTACTCAAATAATTGTGTGTAGGGAACTGTTTTGGTACACCAAAAACATAGTGTATTGATGATTTTTGCTACACAAAGTCAAGATGAAGTCAGTCTTATGCTTCAGGTGCCAATCTATGGACGATGAAATATTCTAGGGTAAAAACACCCCTTTAAATAAATATTTTATGTCAACCATGTCGGAAATCGAGCTCGAGACCTCTTGCATGTTAAGCAAACGCACTGACCACTACACCACGAGGCCGAACAACCAAAATATGATTAATTACATCAAAAGCTGACACAGTCGAAGGGCACGTGCAAAATGGGAATAGTGGTAGAGCACCTTTATGAATAAATATTTCATGTCGACCATTTCGGGAATCGAACCCGAGACCTATTGCATGGTAGAAAATCACGCTTACCATTTGTCCACGAGGCGGACAAAATTAATATTCACACTTTTTGCACAGCGGAAATTCGCACACAAAAATTAAAATTTAATTTTTAATTTCCAACTATTGATCTATGATACGAGTATGCGGTCGCGGGCCATTGTTTCTCGACAATATCAACTCGCACAGAATGATTTCATTTAAAATTATGGAAATGGGTTGTTTGATCGATGGCTACATGGTACTAGCGAAGGATTATTACCATAATACATTTCTCCAATGATACTTTATATCATGTGAGCAACAAATCATGGGAAATAAACGAAGTCGCATGGTAAGGGGTGATTAGAATTTTATGAGTATGTGCGATGTCAGAAAAAAATAATGAATAGGTATTTGAGCATAGTTTTTATGTCACTCTCTCGCATATACCTCCCCGATATTATGCGAAAAAGATACCGGTGCGATGGACTGATAATGCCTAAATAAAATCAACGAAGTCGAGATTTCGTCGACCCGTTTTCCGCACCAAAAATTGAACGGATTTTGTTTTTTTTTTAAAAAAGAGCATCAGAATAAATTATTTACTTATCGGTAGCTTTTCCGTTTTTCGAAATAATTTATCGTTTTTGTATACCTTACGTCCAAAGGCAGATAAAACTAGCCACTTTTGTGGGTTTTTGAATGGTCCTAGCCTATGGAGAATAGAGACACAGCAATGGTAAATATCTATGGTGTGTAAAAAATCATTGTTCTAGTGTTATAATCCAGGGATAAAATAAAGGAATACATTTGTACAAAAAAAAAGCAGACCGCGTTTCCTCCTTTTGAAGGGTATTTTGGAAATCAAAAATATTTAAATAGGTACCGTAACTAAATAAAAATTAAAAGTTAAGAGCAGGTTTGTGTTGTCGACTGAAAAAATGTTATTATTGTGATTTACAAAACTATTATAGCTTGTTAAGAAAGCATTATTTTTCTTACTCTTCATCTAGATCTGTTCTGTTAAAAAGCTGCTACTCTTGGGACGCTGAGATCCAACTGTCCCTCCATCTTTTAAGTGGTCTACTTGGAATACGATGACCAGGTGAAATTTTACTAACTTCAATGTAAGGGATTATGGAGTTGTCCACTCTGCTTGGTTTGCTCCATTGCACACTATCTACGAGGCCACATGTCAGATCCGTCTTGTTTCTTTATTGCGGAATCTAGCTCTAAGCGTTCTTGTGATTTCCTTTAAAGGTTTTATTGCCGATGTTCTAAGCTGATTCTTTGTCTTGATTTTGTAAGCTTTCGTTTCTACCCAATGTCATGAATGATCTGACACATGTTCTATACAGGATGTTCTTTAAACCCTGTCACATCCGAAACCACAATGATCATTATGGGCAAAAAGACATATGAGCATATTTAAAAATAAATTTAGAACAAAGAATTTTTTTTAAATAAAATATTTAAAAAAAACAAATGGTTGCTTACTTCTGCAGGGGAGAAGTGAGGGGAGCGTGGCGCAGTATCAGATTCCCTCCCCCTCCCCCCTTCATTTCACCCCTTCAGAAGTAAGCAACCATTTGCTTTTTTTGATGTTTTAATTTTTAAATTTTATTCGTTCTAAAAAAATATTTTAATGTGCCAATATGTCTTCTTGCTCATACTGATCATCGTGGTTTCGGATGTGACAGGGTTTAATAAACACCCTGTTTATTCGTAATTTTATTTTTAATTTCTTTGAGGCTTTATTAATCTGCTCCCTAACTTCGGGTACAGATCACGAAACCATTCAATTTCCTTATTTTAAATTGATTATTTAAAAAAAAAAAAAATTATACATTTTTACACTCTTGTAAGGAAAAAAAGACTTGATTTATTGGGTCCACGTGTATTTAGTTAATATGATAAAAATAAAATAGGAATTAATTCATTGGTTACGTAAACCTTGACAATAAAGCTTGTTTACTTTGAAACCGGTCGGTGGAAAAAAAAATAGTGGTTAAAAACAAAGTAGTCTTATTAATTTTATTTTAATACTTATTTATTTATTTGGTAAAATTATTTTGTTTTAGGTTGCACCAAATTGCGAACCTACGTAAAGTCACCTTTGCTGACAGTTGGACAGAGAACTTGACTGATTGAAGCTTAGTTAAGTATCGAGTCAAGTCACGTCTGACTTGAAATGTGAACGGGAGAGTCTTCTAACAAGCAAACACGCTATTTTAGCCACACCGATGTTAAATTAGTTGAATTTCATGATTTCTCTTGATTAAAAAATTGATGTATCATGTTTTGTTAAATTAGCATTTAATTAAAGAGAAGCCAGTTATCCCTTTTACGGTCAATCCTTTTTATGAATGTTTGGCTTTTCCCAAATCAGTTTTTCATTATTATTCTCTCATTTTGTATCCCAAATTCGACATAGACAGAATTTCAAATGTATTTTTAAAATTGTTATTTAATACATAAATATTTAACACACTATCTTTCTTTGGGGAACACAGCTGTAATTTGTATTCTAATGCAATTCTATATACCCTTATTTGTATTCTTTGAGGTGGGGGTCAGTGCTATACAAGCTCCTGACGTCACTGCGGTCTGTGAAGATCTATTGTGACAGGTACCCGTGATTAACTCTCAATCTCCAAGTCTAGGTCTTTAAAGAGTCTGGCTACTGGGCGGAAGGCGAAAGTTCTTCGAAGAATCTCCTCCCTCCTCAAGCGCAGATCCGTCTATCCGATCTCTATACCCTACGCAGCAGCCTCCTATAACGAGCGTCCTGAAGATGCGGTCCTGGACCCTCGGAAACGTTCTGCTGATGCCTCAGGAAAGCCTCAATCCAAGTGCCCTATTTTCGCACCACACCTGTGGGCTCCTGGCGCCTTACTGAAAGTCTTACTGATGTCATTTTTTGGCAGTATTCGGCAGAAGGGAAGGATAGACGTCGTAGGTGGTGAGAGGGCTGGTTGGCAATAGGGCCTCCTGAAGGTGTCTGGTGATGTTCACATACTCTATTTTTATTCATATCATACTCCATTTTTGTTGCAATACCTTTGGAGTTGCGAGTATTTTATTTTTTCTGACTATTGATCAAGATACGGCAAATGCGTGCTTATGTTTATTAACTCTTAAAAGACTGTGGTAAATAATCCTTTTGCGCGCGGAGATGTAACATCGTGTTACCATCAATAAAAGATGGAATATTCTAAAGTACAGACATTTGAAAAAAAAATAACATAGTGAATAATTTATGCGAATAAACATATTATTTAGCCCTGTTTATATTACGCGCGTGCGTTCCCCATCACTGTCATCAACTGACTGAAGACTAAATCTGTTTATGACAACACCCATGGTAAAACAGCGTCTCTGTCTTCCTTGTTATGACTTATATCTTCATGCTCTCTCTTGTAAAAGGTATTTGTATAGATGTGTTGCTGAATTAGCGGACATTCATTCTTCGCGTAAAAAGGATAAATATTTTTTGTATTAACATTTAGCATAGTTATACTAATTTTACTTTCCAAATTGGATGTGAAAAAATACGAATGCATCATTAAAAAAAATAAGAGATACATCAAGTCTTGTGTCCTATGTCGACTACTGTGACATCACAGCCAGACAAGAGTTAACCGCGAACTCCCCCGTTAATCGATATTTCACTAGTAGATGCAGTATTCCTGGGCCTCGATTATGATGGGAAGATAAAGACGTCATACCTTCACCTTGACGGTATAGTTGAAGATAAATTCCCTCTAGCAATTATAAAGATATACAACCAACCCCCCCCCCCCCCCTTCAAGTTTTGGGTAGGTACATCGATATGAATCAAGGGGAAGCGTACGTCACGGTACACATATGTACGCTTTAAAATGACATAGCTTTAGTATGACGTCATAGTTGAAGATAAAAGTCTCCCGACCGACTACAAAGGTATAGTACCGATACATCCACCATCAAATGTTGATGTAAGTACATCGGTTTATACAGACGGGTCTAGAACCCTTCGATACGTTTATCTACGCATCAAAAGTGTCAAAAATTTTGTTCCACCTAACAATTTTTCCTTTAATTATGATTTATTAAAAATTTTAATCGTCTTGAGGTTGGCACTTTTTTTCTTAAAAGTTAAAAGCCGATTAAAAATATAAGGAAGAAATAAATAAGTTTTGAAGTCGAATTAAATTCTGACATAACTGTCTCTTTAATAAAACGAACGCCTACATGGGAAAATAATGTCACTAGGTTCTGTCCTATTAACAAATAAGAGTATCTAGGCGTTAAAAAGTTACCACTCTAAAAATTTTTTTGTTTATTATATTTTTTCCATCTGTTTTACTTTTTTTCCGAGTGTATGTATCGAGACGTTATAGGAGCCGGCTTTGAAGTCGATTGTTAAGCGTACCGTCTAGGTGATTTCCAAAAATCATACAAAATTCATGTTCAAGCGAGTATTTTTCGCTTGAATTTGGATTTATTGGAGTTTATAATCGCTTTGGAGTGATCACTTTTTATTACAGAAGTCTATTTAAACTATTGATGAGAACTATTTTAAATGTTTAGGACGTCAGGAACGCGGACTAATTGTTTGCGGTCATTCCATTGGCTTGTTTCGATCATATGATGTTAATATGACAAGTAGGTAGAACATACCGAGGTAAGATACAGATAGTACAGAAGTTAAGTATACCGTTTCGATATATACAGATGAAGATAGCGTTCATAATCGAGGCACTGAACTAGCTATATTATGCAGTACCGTGGTATGGGCAGTAACAGTAAAACTCACCGCGAACACATCAATATGTCGTTAAATGTCAAACGTTAATTTGTTTGGGCGAAATTTTATGCGAGAATGTAAGCGACTGGTTTACTGCGCTCAATGCGTCGCGAGGTGGAATCAAAAATGAGGTACTCGATGCATAAATTATTATAAATACCACTGGTTTCATACACACGGGGATACAGGTTTCGAGTATAACTTATACATTAACAAGAGCTGATTGTTTTGGAATGCTGAATTATCCTGATAATAGCATCGTTTTCCGCACCCGATGCCTACATTGCATTAGAACCTACTTCAAAAATATATTTTCACAAATTGGGATAAACGTTTAAAACGTATAAAATATTTTGAGAGGATTTTTACAATTCTAATGATATATTTGGATTTTAGGCCAAAGCGTTTTTTACATTTTTTTTTTATTTTGAATGGTTCACGTTTTTTTTTATTCTACCTGTATACAAATCTACTTTTATACATCTAGTAAATGTTATAACTGTAACTCTCTAAAAAAAGAGACTGACTCACACTATTATAGTTATTTATTTATTAAAGTTAAAATTTAAAAAAAAACATAGTATATATAACAGAAAATAATAATACATTCATAATAATTGAAAATTGATACAGTTTTTACACTTATTCAAAAAAAATTTTTAGATTTACCTTGAATTTATTTATAGATATATTAGTTTTCATAGTTTTTAGTTCATTGGGGAGATTATTGTAATTTTTGACACCTTTAAAAACAAAGTTATTTTGACCATGACTTTTGTGGAATTTAGGGAATTTAATATTATTTTGGTTTAATATAATTTAGGGAATTTAATATTATCTGAGTGACTTATTTATCTCAATTTTTTTTTTTTTACTTGTTTATAAATTTTACATCGATCAATAAGGTGGTTGACAGGTTTTTTCATTAAGGTTTTAAAAAACAGATCTTTTTTGATAATCGTTGTTCAATAAGTCCGCTTATATTCCATTACATATTGTCATATACATACAATACTCACTCACCTATACATATATACACACACCTTCACACAATGTAAATATATGCACTCACCCTCACTAACATGTACAATAATAAAATTGATACACTAAAACAAGTACTGAGCATAAATATTATTGTTATAATAAAAGTTATCCTCATAATGTAATTGAGACACATTTTATGTATATATTTCTACCGACATATTGAAACCATTGGATACATTCTATAATGTGTTTTATTTTTATAAGAAAAAATAAAATAAAATAAAAAATAAAACAAAATAAAATAACAAAAACGCATATAAACGAGTTTTTAAAATGTTATTAAATATTTGTGTATAGCAAACTCCCGACTTTTCTATGTGTACAGCTTTTGAGACGTACCTCTCTCTTCGTCAGGATACCAATTGTCATACGATGTTATACAATTATACTATGTTCAATTGTAAAAGTCACTCTATACCTATTAAACTCACGCCCCTTTCTTCATCCCCACCCTCTTTTTTCAACTTTTTCTCCGACAACATAAAATATTTTTATAACCTAATCAGTAATGTAAGGGTTGCCTATTAAAATGCATGGCATGTTGGTATTACATTTTTGTGCAACAACTGTGGTGATGGTGTATAGTGGGGTTTTACATGTTTGTTTGATTAGTGTCATGATGAAGGGACGGGTACGTCTCAAAACTGTTAGACAAAGAAAAGTTGATCAGTGGTTTCATACAAATATTTGATAACATTTAGTAAACAGTTTGATCGCAAAGTTAATGCTATAAATATTAATGATAAACAAGTTTTCATTCATAATTTTCGGGCTTAAAAGCGGCTCGCAATTGGCGACACACGTTATGCCCGCCAAAAACGGTTCGAACCAACATTGCGTACGAATATTAAACGGTAACGTAATACGTGCCGTTTCTCGTATTTAAAATATTCAATTTCAGTTAGTCGTTTGTCATTTATGTAAGCATCTACTTTATGATATTTTTTCTAGATTCAAAATGGATGATATTGCTTTTTTCTTTCATCAAGTGTAAATCAGTTTGTGTTTGTCCATTTAGTCAACATAGTTAGGTCTGTGTTTATGTCATTGTTTGTTAATACGTCTGTTTAATTTTTCTTTTAAAATTGTACAGTGATAAGTCAACATATAAAATATATAAAAGTGGACCTAAAAAAGATCCTTGTGATACTCCTAAATTTACTGTTTAAATTGTACTTTTTTACTGCTTCCAATTTGTTGAATATGATTTTAGTAGTTTACATTCTTGAGATTTTACTCCAATATCATTTAATTTTTTCATCATGGTCTCAACATGTACCGAATCAAAAGCTTTTTAAAAATCCAATATTATTCCTGTGATTGAAATTCCAGCATCCATGTTTGTTTAAATGTAATTTATTAAATAAAATTTTTAGTTGGCTTAGTTTGATAATATATTACCAAAATAAAAAAAATACAAAAACACCGCTGAACTTCCTTATTTAATTAGTAATGATTGCGCGATTGCACCTCATTTATTGCATCACTGTTTTACATAAAGTTTCGTCTCATGTATTCCATCATGAGTGAAACCGCATCTCTGAGCGATTCATGTCCATACAATAGAAGGAGACATTCATCTCCCAAGGGCCTGCCATTATTTCCAAACAAGCTGAATAAAGACTAAAATAGTCCATCGTGATTTTGCGCATGTTGCAAATTAATTGGCAATAAATTATCGACTTATGAGTAGGTTTTAATAATTGCCTATGGCAGCCATTAAACAAATATGTTTCTCGCGTTTCCGCGTAGAGGAACTAAACCAGGGTCTCATTTTACTATGTCATACCTGCGTATTGCCTTTAAATGAGGAAGTTCAGTGCTACGGGAAATTGGACATGAACATTTTTCCTTATACGCCGTAAAAATTGATATTAAAAAAACATATTAAAAATTCGTAAAAATGGTTTTAATAAAAACGAACAACTAAACGAAACGTCACAAGTTCTAGTCAACAATAACCAAGATGTTTATATTATTTTCTAGTTTCCGATTAGTCTTTTTTAAACGCTTAGTGTATTTTGACAACAACAGGGTTCTTCTTTTAAGTGCCAGCACACTCACTGACGGCAACTCATGATGTCATGGGCGGAGTAATTTTAAAATTTATATAAACTTTCAAAAAATCATAGCGATGATAAAAGGACACACAAAGAATATTTAATAAAATATTGCTTCGTTTATTGTCTATTACAAATCTTCCTCATTATATTATATGACAACTTCAATAAATTCCTTAGTCTTTTATTTTTTATCTACCTACGAATTTTTTAAAAAAATGTTTTGAATTTTGCGAAAATAAGGATCTTTGCGTTCCAGGCGAGCTGGCATCTAGAGGCGCCTATGCGCCTCACTCTCTGCTCAGCCTCCTAGGCATTCCAAACGCTCGCATAGCCGTATTATCTCGACAAAATAAACGAGGAAAACGGTTTTCGCGTGACGCGAGAGTGGTTCAAAATAGCACCCCTGTTCTGCTGTAGGGATGGTGATACAACCTCATTTACGCAACCAGAGTTCCAAATTCGGCGATAGGGCTTTTGCAATAGTCGAACCTTTGGCGTGGACGCTCTACCTCCAGAAGTTCCAAATTGTGCAACAGAATCGTTTTTTAGAAAAAAAGAACCCGTTTAGTTGTGAAATCATTTCCTGACTTAAGAAGTGCTACTTTTAAGATGTAATTTTCAGAAGTACAAACATAATATGAGTGGTTGCGAATTATGTGGGTGTACATTTTTGATTATTGTCACACTTAAACATCCTTTTACCCACAACAACTGTTCACTTCCCACCGCCAGTATCCTTTGATAATCTGCCACAGCAAGACTTCGTGTCGTATATATTGTTTCATTGAACGTGTGCTGCATCATGGATTTGGTTTCCACCAACCACCAGTGTTCAGCTCTAGATCTGGGGCCTGTCCTAATGTTGGAGCCGCTCGCAATTAACCAGTCGGACTACTGCAATTCCATCAAGAACAAACCAGGTTAGTGGCTTCAATTCCTGATCCATTTAATTTTTTGGGGTTGTGACTGATTGACATTGCATACCGCATATCGAGGATATTAATTTATTTATATATTATATTTTAGATTCAGTCCACTATATCGTAGAAGCCCTAGGGCTTCGCCCCCCGCTGTTTCTCGCCCATGCATCCGCGTGAGAATTTGTTTCTCACCAATGAGTATTACATGATTTGTAAAATTTGTCTGTACGTAAACAGTAATTAAGAGTAAGCCTGTAGATAGATCTTATTTTTTTGATTAAGTGTTATGTACGAAATGTGAAATTTTCGAAATATTTATTTATTATTATTATACCATAAATATTACACATTACACGATTTGTTAAAAGAACAAGATTTCGTGATTGTGCGATTTCCAAAACATCATAACTTTTGAACCTAATAAGATAATTCCAAGCTAAAAAGAACTTTTCATGTAAAATAATTATTATTTTGATAATAATATAACATATTAAAAACGCGTAACTGGGCTGCGATTGCAATAACAAGCTAAGGACGTCACACCTTCACTATGACGGTATAGTTGAAGATAAATTCTCCCGAGCGATTACGAAGATACTCTACCACCTTTTTCTTACCAATTTTTGCGCTACGGATACTAACGGAGAAGTTTTTGGCAAAAAGTCAGAATGTGTTAAACAAGTAAATGAATTTTTGTATCTGGGAAGCGTGTTTTCGAGAGATGGAAGAATAGAAAAAGATGTTGAAAGGAGAGTGAATGCGGGCAACAAAATGAACGGAGCACTAAGCACAGTAATTGCCAATAAAAATCTGTCAATTAAAGCTAAACTGGCTGTGCACAACGGTGTTTTAGTCCCAACACTTATGCATGGAAGTGAAACATGGAACTGGCAGAGGGGGGGGCAATTATTTTCTTAAAAGACTATTTCAAACCTGAGAGAGAAATAAGTCAATTTTTAAGTAGAATTCAATTCTGACGTGACTATCAGTTTTGAAAACGAAAGGTTAGATTCTGACCTATTACCTTATAAGAGCGTCTCGGCGTAAAAATGTTTCCACTACAAAAATAAATTCACTTATTACAATTTTTCTATCTATCTATCTTCCCGAGTATGCGATGCGTATCGAGACCTTAAAAGAGCTGGCTTTGCAATCGCCCGGTAGGTAAATTCGGACGCAAGTTAAGCACGTCGTCGTGGTAATTGTCAAAAGCCATATAAAAATCATGTTCAAGCGAGCATTTTTTGCTTGAATTGGGATTTATTGAAGTTTATATTTGCTTTGAAATGGCCACTTTTTATTACAGAAGCCTATTTAAAATATAAATGAGAAATATTTTAAATTTTCATTAAGTAAGGAACGCGGACTAAATTTCCGGGTAATTCATTGGTGAGATTCGATCATATGATGCCGGGATGACAAGTCAGTAGAATATACCGAGGTAGATAGAGATAATCAGAAGTTAAGTATTCCGTCTCGGTATCTACCGAGTAAGATAGCCTTTATAATCGCGGTCCTGGGACTTCTGGTGTTTATTTCATCATAAAAAAGCATTTTGATGACGAAAGTGGACTTCGGTATTTTATTTACTTTTAAAATAGCTTATTGCGATAATTTCTGCATTTGTAACTCCACAATGGCAAAGAGTGGGCTCACGTGTTTTATCCGAATATTTTATTTATTGTGTGCTCATTATTTCCCTTCGTAACTTTTCAAAAAATAAATAAATTTTCCATACAATTAACACACATTTAGATACCTAAACCAAATGATTATTTTTCAAATGTCATTTTTATATCAAAGCTTAGGTTGAGGAAAGCTACGAAAGTACGGGTTAATTTGAATTCCTATCCCGAACCTACCAGTAGAGAGGGGCGAATTCTTTCTTTTTGTTTGGGGTAGGTAAATAATAAACATATATTTTCAAGACTTGGAAAAACAAGGATGGAAGTAGGAGGAAGTAGTATGGAAGGTTATCTCTCAGGCAAATGTGAGGTAAAACTAAAAACTATGTAGGTACGATAAGTGCACAAATGTAAAGCTAAGAAAAGCATTGACGACAAAATTAAAAAAGGAGTTCTGCGTTGATTTGAACATGTAGACCGAATGGACGGCGAAAGAACGGCTAAAAATATTTACTTTGCAAATGTTTACGGATGCAGAAAACGAGGAAGACTGAGAAAGACAAAGCATAACTACATCCAACGAATACTTGAAGATAGACATGTCAAAAGTTAGAATAATTGTGCATGCGGTGCGCGTGCATGAGAATATGTATGAATGGAGACGAAGCGACGTCTGTATGGAAAGACAAAGTGATTCGGCGTTTTATCTTCTAACCCTACCTCTTTAGAGAATGTGCGTGATGGTTTATTTGCTGGTTTATTCAGGATTTATTTATATTTCAACAGAGATGGAGAACGCATTAAAAAAATAACGTTGCAGCCTAGGCATTTACTTGGCGATCTATCATTGAGTTCATTCTTACGATGTCGGACACGACGAAACCCGGCCACCGGTGAAAGTTTATAAATAAAAGTAGAATAAAACCATCTACGTATTTTTATTAGTATAATTATAATGCAGTTCCACCATTTAGTAGAAAAACTCAATCATTGAGGTAATTATATACATACTGTGTTCTGCCTATGTCTGAATATCATTGATTCTTCGATTCATTGATCGTATGTACACTAGTATGACATCACATCCACACAAGAGTTAATAAATACAGTGAAGGAAGAAAGCGTGCCTCATGGATAGAACTCAAGAAAGCGGTGTCACACTGGCACAAAATCTTAGCGGCCGTTGAAGAGGCGACCACCGTCGAGTACCACCATTATAAAAAGGAGTTTAACCTTAGAGTAATAACCTAATTGAGTCGCACATGCGTAGATTAACCATTCTATGAAATTTGACCACGAAGTTAGCTACAGATTTCAGCAACACTACGGGCCGTAGGTGTTTGGGTTGAGAATTGCAAGCGCTAACCGAAACCGTCCATAACACTTTTTTGTTAAACTAAAAACCCAACCAAAAATTTGGGACGCTTTTATTCTACGCAATAAGAGGTTAATGGCTTCTCTAGGGAATTATTACTATGAGAGATTAACGCTATAAATTTTAAAATACAATATAAAATCGACTATCAATTATCATACGCATTTTACAGAGTACTAAATTAGTACCTAGACCTACAAGAAAAGCATTATATCTCAATTGTTTGTTGGATGAGGGATGATCAGTTTTACGCTTTACGTGCCAGTCCTGAAATATAAAATATTCCAGTGTAAAGTCACCTTTTACACACTTGTCATTTTTTTTATTTATTTAAATATTTTCTTACAATTTACATAATAATTTAAATTCGGGGTCATTTTATTTTATTCGCCAATAATTGTCGCTCAAATGTTGTAGTACAACATTTTTTTAGAGCGGCTACGGAAAAGACTTATTACTGTGATGTTCGCCGACGTTCTTAAAATGATATGCGGGGCTGAGAAGTTTTATGAATAGGTATTTGAACATTGTTTTCCTGTCACTCTCGCAGATGCCTCCCCGATATAGTGCGAAAAACACAACTGCGCATTGGGCTGATTACGCCTAACTAAATTTTCCAAAATCGAGGCCCCGTATTCCCGATTTCCGCACCCCAAAATTAAATAATTTTTTTTCAAATGCGTTTCAGAATAAAATTTTCTGTGACGACATATTTTGTAGTTTTCAAAAATATTTGTCATATTTATATACTGTACGTCCGAAGACGGCAAATAAGACTAGCTGCATAGAATTAAGAATAGTCCAGAAACCGCATACGCACATCAAACAGAAGGCGACTTAACTACTCATAAATGAGTAGGTTTACGTTTTGACCAATTAGTTTCTTTGTAGACGTCGCTCAGTACGCAACTCCTGATTTGAATTCAACTATGCCGTGTTGTTTCCTTTTAAAGTGTAGAAATACTGCTAGGATCTTAAAGAAACAGGATGCAATCATATTTCATGTGTAATTAGCAAATGAATGTGTATATAACAAATGTTTTACTTAAAAATTGAATTATTTTTCCATCTGTCAGATTGTCGAAGAAACAAAATGAAATTTTCGTTAGTGTTGCCAGGGTAGTAAATTTTTTTACCCTACTTTGCTCATCTAATGTGAGAATTAATGAAAATCGTATCTCGGATTAAACAACTCTGTGGTGGACATTTGACCGACATTATCTTCAAAACATCAAATATTATTTAACATGATGTAAAAATATCCGTTTTGTTTCAAATAAAATTTGTTTTATATTTTACGTTCAAAGTTCATAAATTCAAATACTCTTATTAAATGGCCTTTTATTTATCTAGTCTGTTGTGTCAATCAATGTTTCCGAGTGCACAATAAAATTTTAGAGAAATTAAGAGATTGCTTTTTTTTACCTTACATTTGTGTTATGATTATTTTTTTCCCCATCAAGCAACATTACCCGGCGACTTAACGTATGCGCGCGGCGAAAGTGTGTCTAAGTGGGGGAATTATTTGACACAGTCCGATGTATTCAAATATGATTCTACGCTCCTTCTGGACTATTCTTAATTATATGACTAGGTGTTTAATTAAAAGTGTTTTTGGATGAGACACGTCAATGATAAATATCTATAGTGTGTAAAAAAAAACATTGCTCTAGTGCCATAATCCAGGGAGAAAATACTGAAATACGTTTGTATGAAATGTCAGACCGCGTTTCCTCTTAAAACTGGATCATGCTATGCACAATAGTTAGGTGATACCATTAATCATGGAGATTTTACGCAGATTGTTACAAATGAAATCATCCATTTGCTTAAGAACATAAATTTCGTGTAAAAGAGCGCGCACAAGTGTCGAAAGCTTTGAGCAACAAATATTTCAATACTATATTGTAAGCATCGCTAATGTCCATAATAAATACAACAGATTTATCTTTCACCGCCAACAGTCTGCTCCCAATTTAAGCAAATAAAAAACTAAGGCGACGCCAAAACAAGCTTTAAAAAACTCAAAAATAAGAGTTATTTCCCCCTATAGAACGTTCGGTTTTTACAACTTTTTGGATGTGAAATCTTCAGAATAATTGATCACAGTCGAGTTCGGCCGGGGAACGTGATGAATGTTTCCTTTTTTAAATGTTCGGGAATCCTCGGGAACACTCGGAGGTGCTCGGAGCCAATGGCCAATATTAGCTTTGAGCTTTGAATGAAAATTCGAAGAAAATTTCACTTAATACTAAATGTAGGCTTCTTTTTTAATGTTGACTATTTACAAAAAAAGGAAAATTGAATTATACATCATGTATAGACATTTTTAGTTTTTGCCATAACGCACAAATTTTGGATGATTTTGTAGTTTAGAAATCAATATTTTTTTAAATCAAACTTATGTATTTCCGATATCATAGTCATCATCATTTCCTTTCCGCACCTAGTGGTACATAGAGCACTACATCGGTACACCAATCGCAGCGTATCTTGATCATTTTTTTGTAACATGAAGGTAAAATGATCAGTCTTACGATTCAGGTACCAGTCCCGGGACTATGCAATATTGTGGTGTGGGAACACCCTTTTAAATAAATATTTTATATCAACCGTGTCGGGAATCGAACCCGAGACATCTTGCACGGTATGCAAACGCGCTGATCATTACACCACGAGACCGACAAATGGCCGATTTCAGATGTGAACCAAAAATTTTTTTTTCTTTTCAAAGGGACATTTTCCAGGAATTAGTCAGCTTTTGGGAAAAATTCAAAACAGGAAAATTGATTTTTTCATTTATTAATTGTTTGGTGGATTGAGCTATTTTTCCAAGAAATGAAAATACTAGTAATACCTTCTAAACTGCATCCAAATCCATTATAGTTTTATTTCAAACCGTCTACAATAAATCATATCGATTCCTGAAAAAGTTCTAATTTGGAAATAGTCAGTTTTGGAAATACACCCTACAAATAAAAGTACTTACTAACTAGCTTTCCTAAACTAAAGTAATGAGTGATGCGAACCAATCATGTAACATCTTGGAATATGGACTATGGACTATGGACAAATAATTGAAAAGATTGATAGTTATATCTACCTAGGACACGAAATAAACCTCGGGAAAGATAATCAAGAGGTAGAAATAGAAAGAATGCAAGGTTTAACATGGGCTGCCTTTGGTAAGCTCTAATATATTATAAAATCTCCGAAGTATTCACATTACTCAAAGAAGAAACTTTTTGATGCTTGTGTTCTCCCTGTACTGACATATGGCTGTGAAACTTTTGTGTTCACGAACAAAATTTTATACAAATTATCAGTGACACAGAGAGCTATGGAAAGGAGAATGCTGGGTATTTCGTTGAGAGACAGAAAAACCAACACATGGATTAGAGCGAGAACAAAGATCACCGATGTGGTCCATAGGGCTGCCAACCAGAAATGTATCTGGGCTGGTCATATAGCCAGAATCACAGACTCTAGGTGGACCAAAAAAGTCATGGGATGGCGACCCAGAACGGGTAGAAGAAGTGTCGGCAGGCCTCAGACAAGATGGTCTGATGACATAAGACGAGTTGCAGGAAGTGGTTGAATGCGGTTAGCTCAGGATAGGGAAATATGGAGACTAAAAGGGGAGGCCTATGTGCGCCATCGGACAAGAGACGGCTGATAATGATGATGATGAACTAGCTTTCCATCGAACTCTTTTAAGATTGATGGATAGCTAATTCGCAGGTTTTTTGTTGATTCCGTGGCGGAACATAAAATATGACTTGGGTCCCTTAAGGTTTTTCGTTGCCGAAAACTAATAAAGTACCTACCCAATATGTCATTTGGGAGGAATACGTAAAAGCTTTATAGTGTGGACTACGAGTAGTAGTCACGAATAAAACTCGAAATTTTACGTAAATATTTTATTTGATAGGTTAAAATAAGATGGTTGGATTGTGCGAAAAAGAACACCATTCTTGGTCATTAAGAACTAGAAGGAGAATTTCCATATACGCATGCTCATTATTATGAAATTAAGGTCCATTTAATTGTCTACATAAAATATTCTCTTACGTAAATGGAACTTCTGTCTAGCGTAACCAAGCTATTGTGAATTTAATACATAAAAAAACTTTCAGATGATTTGATTATTTTGGGTATTTTTAAGTAATTTATGTTTGGTCTGGTACTTATAAGAATATCCAGATTTTTACGAAAATATGTTTTTACTTTGCGAAATACAAAATTACTACGCAGTGACAGTCAGTCGCTTTCTAGAAAGTATACGGGTGAACCACACTGTCATTTCCCTTCCTTCCAGCTATTTTACCCCTGTACTGCCAAATTAATTTTAAATATTCACCATAGCGGGGGTACGATTTTTCAATTCAAATGCATTTATTTTACCAAAATAACATTAACTCTTAAAAGAATGTGGTTAATAATCTCGATGCCCGCGGTGATGTAACATCGTGTTACCACAACAAAATAGTTCAATAGTTCCTTTTCCATATTTTTAAAAAATAAACAAGTAATTAAGTCCTGTTTATAGCAACAAAAAAAAATAAAATTCGCCACTCATAATTCACGCGTGAGTCCCCCATCACTGTCACCAAACGACTGAATTTGTTTTACACAACACCGGTTTCGGCGGTTACAGAACAGTGTCTCGGTGTCTTCCTCGTTATGAGTTCTATCTTCGTGCTCCCTCTAATACAGATGTATTGCTGTATTTGCGGACATCATTCTTCGGGTAGCAAGGTTAAATATTTTTTTAATAAAAATGTTATACAAATTTTACTTTCCAAATCTGGTGTGAAAATGTCCTTTTGAAGATTATGAAAAAATAAAACTTCATAATTAAAAAAAATAAGAGAGTAATATTAAGTCTTGTTTTTTATGTTGACTAGTGTGACATCACAGCCACACAAGAGATAAAAATAACAACATATTTAAGGCGTTTTATCGCGACAAAATATGAAGCCAGGAACTCTTGAGCTCTCCAATAACAAGAGTAAAATAATAATGTTTAGCTGCCTGGCTGCTCTTCCAATCGGCATAACCAGAGCCAGGTAGGTTCTTGAAGCCGGGAAGTAAAACAGTCTGTGCCGACGTTTTCGGAGATAACTATCAGGAACATAAAAAAATGATTATCTCTAAAATGGTTCTCGTAAATAAGTTCTCGATAAAACCTATTATCAGTCTCAAAAAAATGGGTCAGTGTGAACCCATTTCTTCTAAGTTGCAAACTTTTGGTCCCAAGTTTGCCCAATAGGAATGCAGTGGGATAGAGCCACGGATAACTACAATACTCCTTCATGATGCGTTAACCTACGTGGCCCTAAGTACATTCTAAGAAGCATTGAAGTATAGTTATTTCAGGTACGCGACAAGTTAAAATTCACGAGAAATGTATTCCAATACTTTCATTCATTAATTTTATTAACGGTTTACATACCTATGAATTTGCCATTTTGAATGAAAAATGAAACTATTTTAGTATTACGTATAAAGATTTTCCATTTTAATGGTAGTTGGTTTAAAGCCTTTGCTGTAAAAGTTCTGTTGACGGTAGTCAACAGATGCCATTGTGGGGGGGGGGGGGGGGGTGGGAAGGTGTCCCGTGCCAGGGAAACAACTAATAATAACAATAAAAAAAACGTAATTAATCCAATAAACCTAATTATAATTAATATAATAAACAAAAAACAAAAATATTCATAAAGAACATAACCAATTTATATAGACCAATTAAAAAAAAATCATAAACAGTGCATGCATTTTACCTATTTGGCTTGATCCACTCATCGATCCGTGTGCAACCCACCTCCACTATCTATTTCTTAATAGCAATTTGATATTGTGAGAACTTACTAATTGTCCTTATGGATAATGGAAGTAGATTGTATACTTTAACCGAGTAGTAGGTCAATCCTCTTTGACCGAATGTTGTATTTATTTTTTTGCAGCATCAGGGTGGAGTATCTAGTAACTCTTGTATTTGTAACGGAAGGCAGAGAATAATGTTAACGTGCGTATAGTAACAAAGCTTTTACATAAAGTTGTTTTATAGATTTGACATTAAGATTTTCAAATATACCGAATTATCAACTGAAACTGAATTCGGGACTTCAAGCAAGGTAGGCAAACGCGTTAACCACTACACCAAGACACGGAATAATATTTAGTGGATTTTATTTTTCCTGAGAGTAGCCATCCAGTCGAAAACAAATATAAAATCAAAATTTATTTTTTTGCACCACAACAGGTCAGGAGGCTCAATAACAGCGGCGGATTGCAGAAAAGAACCCCTCCGCGCTTCAGAAAAATGAAATTATTTTTTGTGTTCTCACCGGTAATCGAACCCGAAACCTTCCGTGAGTGGATCAAGGATCTTAGTTATTGCTCCACGGAGGTCGCCAATCTTTAAAATAAATTAGACCAATCGGCACAAAATCTTACATCATCATTTTCAATCTCATTCATCCCCTACAAATGTCATTACGAGTCAGTCTTCTTCTTGAGTTTAAGTGCCTCACATTAAGGAAATAAAAGCTTTGACTCGCCGTGGCATTCCTGAAAGCCTCGTGGTGTTGAAAGAGGAATAAACTTTATAGTTTATAGTATAGACCGTGGTAAATCGCGACATTACTTTTACAATACCTGCGTCGTACCATGTTCCCAGACAAACAGCCTTTTAGTGCTGGCAGGTGTAGCCAACTGCAGGCTCTAAATCGAGATAAAAATATTTATATTTTATAATGTCAACAAAAAAATATGTAACAATACACAAATAAAAAATATTAAATTGCTATCCAACCAGACATGTTACCAGAACAAACCTATTCAAATCTTTGATAAATTTAGCTTATTTGTGAGTGACGGAACGTTTTCAAATAAAGTATTATAGTATGCGTACTAACATAAATGAAATTTGTTTGTTTACTTGGTTCATCAACAGGCTCGAAAACATTAACATAGTCTTATTAAACATTCGAATGTTCTTGTTTTACCGGAAAAATAAACAAAAAATCATCACAATCACATTAAATAACGTCAGCCCTACGTGAAATAGAATACATAAAATGTTTTCTTGCGCCCGGTAAGAATTAAAGCATCAAATTGTACGGCAAAGTTTCTTCAAAATGTACGAAAAAAACAATAAAAAATATTTTAATAAAAACGCACTACTTTGAACGACGTCACTAGTTCATATGAACCGACCGATGATAAGAGAGCTGTGAAGGCTATCCGGTTTGCTTACCGTAAACGAACCAATCGGGATAACTGACATAGAACAACCTCTGAAGTCACACGCGGAGTTATTTTAGAAATACAAAACTTCAAAAAATCATATCGCTGATAATACGATATATAAAAATAAAAATAAAACATTTTTGCTTAGTTCAATAGTTTCTCAACAAATAAAAACTAATAAAAAAACACTCCACAATCTCATTTGCCCTGTGGTGCTTGATCTTGATCATTCAATACATGAAGGCAAAATGATCAGTCTAATGCTTCAGATCTAGTCCAGAGACAACGAAAAATATTGCCTATAGTAAAAACCACCATTTTGGTTGTGGCCTTGTCAAAAATAGAACTTGGAACCTTAAGCATAGAAAGCAAAATCTCTAACCAGCCACAATATGCGCTAATATCCCCTAGATTTTCCTTTTCAGGATGCGAGACCTGCGAGATAGTAGCCATCGGTTCAAAACAAGGTTTTGATTCTATTTCATAACATAACAATAATATCATATTAATAAATAATATTTGGCTGGTTTATAAAGCGCCATATTTGTGAAAAATCACCTCAAAGGCGCTTTACAATTTTATACGTAAACTTACATTCTAACTAAGCTAACATTACATGTTATATTTTCTGATTTTTAAAATGAGGGTATGATGAACGAAAGAAATGAGATTTCACTTGAGATCTGAACTGGCTGGGACTGTCGATGATTCGTAAGTTTGAAGGCAATTGTTTCCCGGCAGAGGAGCCGGCAACGGCAAAAGCACGGTCTCCGAACCTAGTGTTTGGGCAGCGCCGGATTTCGACAAATTTTCCTCTGCCTGAATCAAATACTGAACTAAGAGTAGATTTTCTTTGACATGTATTTTCCCTAATACAGAGGTCCGATGGGTATCTTTGAGCCAATAATGAATGGATTTGAATACTGTCCAGCAAAGCTCGTAAATTGTAAAATCAACATTATTTCATATCATCTCGAGAAGAAAACAATCAAGAATCTATTTCACTTGTCATAATTATTGTTACAAATATTTATTTATTAAATAAATTTATTGTCAACCACTTACTCATATTAGCAAGGCAGAATTCTGATTTTTTATATTAACTAATCTTGGTACATTTGTAGAGAATTGCTTCTTTTATTAAAATTTTGTATTTCACTAACGAGTTGTTTATTTCATAAAATCCAGATCTTTAAGTCATATTTGTTTCATTTTACAGTAAGGTATTTATATATAACGTTTTTAATTCCTTTCATAAAATGAAATTTATACAACATAATATTATAATCTTATTCTTTTGGAGAATTCTCATGTTCTTGCCGATTGAGCGAAACTGGTGAATGGTAAGTTGTTTGTAGGTACTTTATTTGGTTATCTGCATTATTCTTCTTAATCTTAAAAATTTGCTTATTGATTTTTGATAACCTACCTCTATAATGTCGCCCAACTGGGACCAAAAAAAATATTTCAACCTACACTGACCGTTACAAGGTCTAAATCATGTAATGTTTTCTTTTAATTTTGAAATAGCTATTTGTTTGTTTATTTCACATAAAACTTTATATTTTTTCTTTTCTGTATAAACACCACACTGGGCATAACTCGTGTCGTGTTGTTTTCCAACAACACCAGCATAGCATACACCTACATATGTTTCTTTTGTGAAAGGCGCACTGAAATTAAGAAAATGATTTAACTTCTGGATATGACGACAGATCATACAACCAAATTCAATGTTGTGAATTAAATATATATAATAGGATATAAGAAGATCTACAAATATAAGACTGGAAAAGAAATCAAAAGCAATGTCCCAGAATTGAACAAGGGAATAAAGTTGTTGGATAAATGCTAAAAACATTTAAAAATGATAAAAGTGTAAATGCATTAAAATTAAATGTCAAGAGTATTCGAGTATATTGTGTTAAATAAATACTTGGTTAGGTATATTATAAGTAATGAATATATGTTAGGTAATTTATTTATTTATTTATTAGTGTACACGGCACAAATGCCTTTTATAAACAAAAACATAAACATACTCGTAAATACATTCAATATAAAAGTGTTCTTTTACAAAGTTATGAAATAATATATTAAAAATATATTTTTACATATAACACAGTTGTTTTATATTTTTTTCTTTATAATAACTTTGCGATTTTAATACGTAGCATACTAAGGCAATTTTTAATTTTTTTATAATGATAACAAAAGTAAAGATAACGCGGTATATTCGAAATAGCGAAAATCATTGATTTATTGGTATTGTTGCAATCTATATTCAATGCCCTAGGTTTAATTCTAACTGTCTCCTGATAAGAGCTTAGGGGTTCTCAACCATTTTAAAAATAAAATATACAAAGAAACAAAATAATGAACCTTTTAAAAAATTAAATATAAAAATTTTAAAAAAATAATAATAAACTACGGAAAACTAAAAAAACAAAATATCTAGTCTGAATATATTTTACGTGTATTTATTTAAACATTTTTTTTCTCTTTTTACAAATTAACTTAAATACTTAAACAGCATTCAGAATCCTAAACTATTTTTTTAATAGCAATTTTAAACTTCATTTGGCTAATGTGAAAAATGTCATTACAACTGATCTGGTTCCCTAGACTGCAATCTTGAAATAGGTAAATTAATGGCGTAATTAGAAGCAGCAATATCCATATGAAATGGCACATTATGTCTAGTAGTCCTAACAGGTTAATGTAGGCGTTCAGTAAAAATATTATAAATGAGGACAATTAGTGTACTATAGTGATAAATAATGTAAGAATAAGAATAGTTATAAGTCTTCTTCTTCTTGGGGTGCCTTGTCAGATCCCTCAATATTAGCGATTACTACGGCGAAAGCATCTCGGTCCTTCGCGACTCTTATATTCCGCAGCCAGGACAACTGCTTAGAGGATGTGCACGCCATAGCGATTCCGGGGAAAAGATGACCAGAGTGGTTTCCAGTTGCCTTCTCTGGTGGATTTATCTGTCGGGGTTACCTTCCCTTAGCTGGTTGGTTCTGGTTTGGAGGCGCCAGAAACTCGTCTTTCATCTGCTGTGATTACACCGTTATGAGTGTGATCCCATTGCCCGGGGTTCGCGACATGGGCGCTTACGAGTTGGATTAGTCAGTAGTGTTGCCGATGGAATGCGACTGGGCGTTCGCAGCATTTTATATAAGATGAGACTCACTGCGACCCTACTGACAGTTCGAACCCCATAGATGTAAATATTGTATAAGACTAGGTATGTTTATCATCGAACTAAATAAAAAAATACTAAAAAAATATATGTATTTAAAAATATCTCGTTTTTTTATTTATTTTTTATGTAACTTTTTATACATATGCGGGCTTATTGCTAAATGACAATTTCTTCCAACCAACCAATGAAATAAAAGTTTTATTTTTATAGTACAAGTTACAGAACATATTCAATAGAAAAAAAAGGGGATCCTGATGGGTGGGGACGACGTGTTGGCCTCTGTCCATACGTCCTCCTCCTCCCTCTTTAATCTGCATAGAGTTTGTATTCCTTAGGAATATTTATAATAACTTTCCTCTATGCGCAGCTGACAGAGAGTCCCCCAGGACTTTATAACAGCTGCGGGTGGATGGTGGGCTTAAGGATCTCCCCTCAATAGAAAAAAAGATTAAAAAGCTAAAGATATATAAAAATAGAAATAAACGTATTTGTTTATAAATGACCTTAAATCAAAACTCAATGTGAAAAAGGAAAAAAGAGGAAAAAGAAAAGGAGGAGAAATTAAGGAAGAGAAAGGAGATATTTCTTCAGACGCGCTTTAAACAGTTTTTGCACGTGACAGCACGTTTGCAGAGAGTGCTTTAAGTGATAAGTAGTGTTTCTCTGCAGACATCAAAATATTATATATTTTCATGGGTGAGTTGCTTAGGTCCTGAAACAAATTCTCAGATTCACAGTATTTTTATAATTTGATGTGCTCAGCGGGGGAAATTTTAATTCTATTAATATGAAATACAAAATTCGTAATTTTCCGCACTTGATAACCAATGCCGTTGATTGAAGTAGTGAACTAACTACGTAAAGTGGCGTCAAGTGCTGCCTTTACCCCATCTACCCTCCCTCTCTACCCGACCACCTCCCCCTCCCCTTCCTGCCCTGCCTCACTAATTCCCCCTTACCTCCTTCGCGTTTCTCCCCCTCTCACTCAATAACAGACTCTAACCCCTTGCATCTATTCACAGAACTCGAGGTTCAGGGTTAGCCAGTAACTAAGCAGGTTTTACATGTCGTAAAGAATAATTTCGGACGGCCATAAATATATTTCCGGAATTTTTCTTTTTGGTACCTACCTACTTTATAAAAAAATATAGGACAGCGCAATTGACGTAGGAGACGAGATTGCTGGCTGGCGATATATTATAGGGTCTCCTGAAGGCATCTGGTGATGTCCACATGTTTCGCTTTGGAGCGGTTGTGAGATGTAAAAAAGAAGAAATAACGTAAAAAAAGTTCATGAAGTTTAATAATATTATAAAAATATTATAGGTCTGACATGATAATCGAGCAATCGAATGATAGCCTTCGTATCGGAATCAGGAGCGCTAAATTCGCCAAAACATTAAACGCACGTTATACGTAACTAAATCAATGAAATTAGTACTGATATCATGCCATTACGCATGTTCAAAGTAACATTACAAACGAACTTCAAACTTCAAATCTGCACATGCGATGTCATTACCCGGAGTATTTGTATCATCTTCTCCCTTTAACGCACGATAAACCAGTATGAATCGTAGTCTATCTCGCTCAAATCAGGGTTTTAGCAGATATGGTATTTTGCATACAGATTCAGGGTATCGGATTGTGCAAAACGCAATATACACGGGGACGATTGCGCATGCGTAGACGAGATGAGAAAATCGTCCCCTAGAGATCTCGCTAAATCTTTTGGCGATAATATCGAATTATTATTTTTCAATTTTTAATTTTATTCATTCATATATATGTGCATTACTAAATGGAATTTCTTAATTCATACATATAAAAAAATTAAAATACTCAGGTAAAATTAGGTATGTATAAAATTAACACATAATTATATATAATATCCAGAGAATAATATGTTAAAAAAGTTAGAGAATCTTGTAACGAAAAACTCCACCAGAGACGTGAAAAATGTCAATGTCCAAAGTAATATTGTTCAACATAGAGATAGCCCTTCCAAGAGGCATAATCATTATTATGTTGCAACGAATCCTCGTTTCTTTGTATAACATATTTTTACTATGACATAAATAATTGATTTATTTACGCATATTTATACTTGGCAGTGCACTGTGCTTATGTACTGAGGAATCGCCTCTGGTACCTACAGTAGCCGGCAGTGAATAAAAGTCATCGGCTTTAAGAAAGTGACTGTCGATCCAATGGGATAATTTTGATTTTGTTGACCGCACTCAGTCTTTGTCATTGGCATATTCATTCAGATACCGGACTCGTGCGACAGGGACGACGCTCTACAAAGTCATAATTAGCCGATTAGGGCGGCCGTTTCTTTCTTAAACTCGATGTATTTTATTTTCTGGCCGAATATATTTATAGTTTTATTTTATCGAATCTGAAATATCATACAAAATAACAAAACGAACTCAAAAATTATTTTTATAGTCACTGGTGCCCAAGAATGGAAGGAATTTTATTTATACTCATATTTCAGAATATGAAAAAAATATTATCTTCAATGCGTAGGTACTTAAGCTACTAAATTTAAAACTTTGAAATTTTTTTTTGCTTATATTATGTGTAAGAATAGGTAACAACATTTTGTAACATAAGCGAAATCTTTTGTTTTATTATTAGTTACCTAATGTTGATTGTAATAAAATAAATGGTTTTTCTAAAATTGTATTCTATCAAAATACATTTTGAATTCAATTAACTCTTAAAAACTTCATTATTAAGCCATAGATTAAAAAAATTGTTAATGTGTATTATAATTTTTAATTATTTATTGATTTGTTGTATTTTTTGTGTTTAAGTCAGAGTAATAATATTATATCAATGTATATTACTTAAAATGATTGTTTATATAGGCCCGACTTCATACGGATTTATTTAGCAAGGACATTAAAATAATTCGTCAAGTCATGTGTAATTTGCATACTTTTTAAGAATAAAAAAAAATATATACATCTCACTAATTAAATGCCCGCGAGGCTGAAAATAAATAAATAATTGTACTACCTGTCTAAAATTGAAGTATTTGGAAAATATATGTAGACATCATGTATCGTAAAAAACGATTTACTTCATTTTTGAAAAACATTATTATTTTTGATTGTGTAATACAGGCTTTTTTGTGTATCCATTTTAAAGCGAGACACCGCTATCGTTCACGGTGAGATGGCGCATTACAACCGAGTTATAATGCTTCCATAAGTGCACATTAAGTTCCATGCGGGCTTTTAAAGCCACTGAAAGGGGAAGAGAAACCATTGAGCAAAAAGGAAAATAGTATGGTAAGCGAAGGACGCCTTTCTGGTCATAAGAAGTATACACCTTTCCATTAAATGATACGCTTTATACAAATTGATCACGATAAATCTTTCAGATTAATCCTTAAATAGGGATGCTACGTACATATTATATTGTAGGTGCTTTTATAATGACGTACTTAAATTTGTATTATAAAAGGGTGGCATCCACAGGTTGATTTATCCATAATTTCAAATGTGCTTTGCTTGGGTACTAAGTTGATCGGTGTGTGAATATCTTTGCAGACTAAAGATAAGTTGCGCATAAAAAAATGATAAAAAATATTGATGTTTCTTTTTTGCAATATTTCTTATTTCCTGGGCTGAATGAGACGCTGTTCTAGTTCAGTTCTCTTTACACCATCAGGTATAAATAAGGGCATTATGACGATAAAAACCAAAATAAAATCAATGTTCCTTTTTTGGAAAAATATATTAAATTTTTTTTTTTTAAAAATAAAACATACATTACAAACTAAAATTTAATGCGTATATATTATAAAAAGGAATAAAATGTATAAAGAGACTCTTGTCAAAATAGTAGGAGAATCCTGCTCCGGAAAAGCCCTTCAGATACATGGAACAGATCAACATCCAGAGCGATGTTGTTCAGCATAGCGGTAGCCCTTCCAACAGGTATACCCATCGGCAGGATGGTCCTGTATATCGGAATATGAAACAATCTATGTTGACGCTGTTTCAGGTAATTATCAGGAACAAACAAATCAATGCTCATCATAATCTCAGAATTATCGATCATACCGCGCAACAATCGAAAAAAATGTGTAGTCAAATACACATTCCTTCTAGTCTCTAAACTGTTTTAGCTAAGCATACTCTGGAGAAACTCGGTCGGGTAGAGCCAAAGATAATACCCGCACTCTCTCATGTAGAGATATCTCAGAAACTTCTTTTGGATTTTCTCTATCATAAGAGAGTACTTCAGTTCATGTGGTCCCCAAATCATCGAGCCACTCTCGAGTCTACTTCGCACCAAGGAGTTGTACAGAGTTCTCAGTACGTCAGTATTTTCGGAAACCCTAGCAGTACGTAGAACAAATCCTAACATCTTCACGCATTATCACTGATTGTCTCTATGTGTTCATGAATGTCAGGGCGCTCACATATCTAACGCCCAGATTCTTAACATTCGATGTTCGTATCAGATTCTGGTCATTCATTTTGTAGCGAAAAATTAGAGTTTTTTTACAATATTTCCATTCTTTCTTCACCCAGCCTATTTCCGTCATTGACTTTTTTAAAGTTAACCTTTTTTTCTGCGATTGGATCTATCCTTGGGGATCTAAAAAAGTTTATTGAATTTACTTAGTTAAATAATTGAAACGGGCAAAATAAATTAATGAAAATAATAGAGTTCTGGCCTATTGTTTTGTTCGTTTTGGAGAAAACATACATAATAGTTTTTTAAATTTTACTTTATGCATGAATATTATTATTTTTTAAATTAATACTCGTACCGATAAGTATTTGCATTTTCATAATTTACCAAAATATTTCAATTCTGGGTCCATTTTCAACGAGTTGTAAATAACTCACTATTAAAAAATGGAAATCAAATTGGGGTAGAGTTGGGGTTCGGACCTCGGACCTTTGATCCGTGAGTCCGTAACACTAGCCACGGGACCACAACCGGTTCTTTTAATTTCATGCAATTTGTACTTAGAGATTTGCATTAGAATCACATATCTACACCAAATGTAACACATCTCGATCATTTCTTACCCGAAGATATGTTTAAGATTCATATAATTAATAACGATAATTATTATGAATGTAGTGCTTATAGATTACACAGACGATGTTCTAAGCTCAACGAAGATAAGTTATTAATTCTTACGCTTTAGGCGTCAGTTCAGGGAATATGAAATATTGCAGCTAAAAACCTCCCACTCAATAAATATTTCTGGTCAATCTTACCGGGAATCAAACCAGAGACCTCAGGCATGGCAAACAAACGCCACTCTCAGTACACCATGAGATGGATTAGTTTCCAATTGATTTCCTTTTCCAGAATTTTATCTGAGAGTTATTAATTGAAAATATTCGTTGAGGATTACGTGTTTTTCTTACACACAGAATTCTATTCTTGATTACTCACGAATACGGGAACACTAACTTATAGGGATTAATCGTTATCGTCCTATCTCTCATGAGGATGGCGGCTGCATTTAATCATTATTTTTGTGGTCTGTCTCCACGCAGTCCCGTTTTGGACAGAGCGAAGAGCATCAGTCACTGAAGACCCCAGCATAGATTTTATTAAGTCGCTCCGTCGGGTAACATATAGTTGACAGTCGATCCCAATATTCAGTATGGACACATTTGTACGCATCGCCGCCCATGGAATCAGGAGTATTCTCCTCCAGCACCACATTTCGAAGGCATCAATATATTTTCTCCCTGACTTTTTATATGTCCATGTTTCTACTCTGTATTTGAATATGGAAAATTTTAGAGTTTTTACTAGATGAACCTTCACGTACAACATGTCGTGTAGCTACATATCGGATAGCGGCTATGGCGCAAGGACGGTTAGGCTTCTAGTTCCTTATTTCCAATTACGATATCGATCAACGACAGAGAGCAGCTGGATGACTGCATGTCTTACAGCTACAGAGCGAATGGACGGTATGAAATCTAGCCCCCATTCGCTTACTCCAAACACCAAAAATCGTCGTGCAGCTACAGAGCGAAGGACCTTAGAAGTATCTCCTCCAAAGTCCGTGCCCCCCGGGTGTCCGCTCCCACGACTTTAAATGTGACCCCGTCAATAGTTTTTTTTTATTTTTTACAAAAGCACTATAGCTACAAGAAAACTGCCAATGGTAAAAAATATTATGTACGAAAAGTTAAATAAATAAAATAGGACCTAAAATAGTGTCGTAGGAGAATTGGCACCCGATTTACAGTTCCTAGCGTCCGGCACCACGGGACATGTTACGCTGCAACCTCAGGATATAAGTTCTTCTCGGGCCAAAATACTAATTTTGTGCGTTTAAATGGTATCCCGCACGACTTCATAATATGCGACTTCACTCCATCTAATGTTAACCCATACAATACATCTTTTAAAAATAATAATTTCATACGCATCTCTCTTCAATCCGCGCCTGATGTATGAGGATGGTGATTACACCTGATTCCAGGCATGGCTCGTCTGTGGACAGTCTCCCTCTATCTGGAACGGTCTTGTGCTCTTCTACAGGCATTCGTCAGTGATGATTCTGAAAACTCAGTGACTGTGCAGCTCCATCTTGTCAGTTGACGTCCACGCGACCTTGTCCCTTCGACATTTCCCAGGAGAATAGTTTTTTCCAAACCATCAGAGTTTCCCCTGGAAATATGCCTAAAGAACTGCAGGATTCTTTTCTCGCACATGCATATCAGTCTTTCTCCTATGTCCAGTTCATATCATACGCATATACGAGACCTATTGACAATAAGGACCTCAATGTAAATAATTTGTTGACAATTAACATTCTATCGAATACGTAACAATTCGATCATTTGATCTTACCAAGAACGGATTGTTTCACATCATCTCAAACGTGATGTGCATTAATACATGATGATGACCCATAGCAATGTCCAGATACCAAGCTGCGTTAAAGCCCAGCACGTACACATTCACACCAATCGCCACAAATTTTCAATCAAAAGACAATCGGTTAAGAGAATACTGATATTCCAAAGATCAAGTGCAAGGTAAAAGCGGGCGCTGTAGGCCGTCAGCAACAAGAAGCTTTGACATTATAATATTAGAAGCATTTGCCACATTCTGCTTACCTACGTGAACTAGCAGTCTCTTCAATGGTGGACTAAACAACTTAAAAGATAAAAAGATTACTCTAAAAATAAATTTGTTGTTCGTGTCCCATAAATATAATTATTTGACAAATTGTTCTTCTCACTTTTCAGTGTCTCAATTATTGTAATGTATGACCTATAACCCTTGCTTTTTTCCTTTACCGTGCTTGCGACCGCGACCCCCAAGCATGGCTTTGCGACCCACCTGGGAATCGCAGCCTACAAGTTAAAAAGTACTGTATTGTTTAGTCGGTCCATCGCCATCGTCAGAGTGACCGTCCTGCTGCTCGTTTACCCTATTCTGCCCCTGTTACTAGGATCTCCTTGTTCCTTATAAAATCCCTTTTCTGCGTGCCGTGGAGTATAACGCATGTTGATAGTTCCTAGAGGATGGAGACGTTTGTGCTTTTTGCAGTTCACGGAATGCGTAGCATCCGTATCAATAACTCATATTACTTACACGAGTCAGAAAACGGTACAAGATCTTGTGCAAGATTTGATCCAATGAATATTCTGTTGTATAATACACACATTTGGCCAAATTCATAAAAATTAGAACACATCCTATTTTTTAAGACATATTTGAACCAAAATCTGCGCGCGCATCTCGCTCTTGTGATACTGTTAACTGTAACTTCAACTGTCAACGTGTATTTATTATTTATTTGTTTATTTATAAATTTATTGCAAAAAAGTAATATACATACTTAATAACAGGGAATCTATATGAAACCAATTGATGTAAAATGAAAACGGAGTGTTCTCTGTTTATGATAGTCTCCATCTAACATGGCACAGCCTGTTCTAAGATGGAGATTTTCTATCTTTAGAGCATAAATACAAAATTTAAAAATATATATTACACAAACATCACTCTGTCAGATTTAAAATTTACACAAAAAATGTATTATGTAACTTAGTAGACATTATAATAATAAATATGTACATCTCCCCTCCCCTCCTTATCCTTTCTTCAAGCATTTTTGTCCTTATCCCGCCCAATTTACAGTAACTTAATGTTCTTAAAATAAATATTTTAAAAATCTTTGATTATTGAGTACATGAAAATAACATTTTTATATGTATAAATTGTATGTATTTATTTGATATGTAATATATTTTCTTTACTAACTTTGTATACTATGTGGAAATCTGTTATTAGTTCTGAGTTTATACACTATATCTGTTTGTTTACTAAAAATATGTATGTAGAACTGTTGATTTCCCAAATAAAATAAAAATAAAAAAAAATAGTCCTATACTAATAAAACAATTCTATAAAGGTGGCCTCCGTGGTGTAGTGGTCAAGACGCTTGACTCACTCACGGAAAGTTCCGGGTTTGATTCCCGGTGAGAATACAAAAATTCAATGTGAATCTTCACAAGCCTGGGTGTTTTGTGATGCAATTCACCACTGTAATTGGGCCTCCTGACCTGTTGTGGTGCAAAAATAAAATAAATAAATAAATAAAAAAGAAAAACTAAAACTACTTAATTGTAAATGCCTAGCTAATCAAATGTAAGAAATAAAAATCGTTATTATACAAATATAAAATATATAAATGTGCCAAGAATACATGTTACATAAACATAAATAATAAGTATAGTATAATATCCTTGGTCTTGTTTTTTTTTTGGTCCTTTTTAACTTTATGCTTATGTTTCTTTTCAGGAAATAACGATGTTCAGTAAGATTCACGATCCATGTTGTTCCGATCCCAGAAAAATAGTTTGTTAGCTGTCAGTAGTCGCGTCGTCACAAGATAGTTCATTATCTCAACTGTAAAACTGCTCGTTATCTGTCATGGTGCTGAAATCATTAACGTACTGCAAATGCATACGTGCAATTTTCAATTCCAGTAAGTGCCACATGTAAAACATAAAATACGATGACCCAAAATTTGGCGCTCTAATTATAATAGAAGGAACTGCGCAAGACCTCGCGCAAGCTACCATTTTCTGATTCATGTACCGAATGCTAACTTATAACAATATTTCGACATATTTTGTTTCCACTTTATACAATGTAGTGGAGAATATTTATGAAGTACCCATAGATTTTACTATTAAATATATGGGGTTTTCGTTCTTTGTTCCATGTTTGACACATGTTTCCATGTCTTGGTCAGACAGATAACTCATCGCTAATTTTGCCAATCCAATTATTCTTTGGAAAACTGCTTGAGAGCCGTCTTTAAAAATGAGTGAAAACTTAAAATTTCAGCCGAAAGCGAGGGTTAATTCAACCATAGAAAACATATTTCATGCTTTTCTTTTTATTCCTTGACCTAATGGACAATTAACCAACAACCGGCATAGCAAATCCATATCAATAATTTGAGTGGAAAAACAGCATCATTTCTGAGTCTTTTTTAACCAAAAAAAATATTTATTTATTTTATTTACTTATTTTTTTCTTTTTCTATTATAAACAATGATTAAGAATAAAAATAATGTGACCTCACCGGGGTTACCCGTGCCGAGGACAAATTTTACATGAGAGAATATACAAAGAAAACTTAATGTAGGAACTATATTCCAATAGTTATTTATAACTTTGATGAATAAAGCCTATGTAAATAAATAAAAAATGTTGTATTTTACCGTGACACAGGCGTAAAATGAATACAGTTCAGTGTGTGAAATAGAACAAGAACAGTGGATGAGCGTATTCGACTTGACTCGTACTCTCAGGTAAAAATCCTGGAAAATAAATTCGAGTAGAGATAAGGCTGCTACGTAGTTTCGTGGTTGGCGCATTCACCAACCATGCTTGAGGTAGCAGATTCGATTCTCGTGACGTTTAACACGAAACATTTATTTTTATGTTGGATCACTGCATTATTTCACCATCTTGGTCTGGCAACTCAAGCATAGGACCTTACCTTAATTTGGTGCACCAATGCAGTGCCTTTTGCACAACTGGATACAGAAAAGGGAATTATGATGATGATGACTATGGAAACAGGGTACCAAAATGGCATAACCATACTAGAACGACAGCAAAGTAAAAAAAATAAAATCAACAAATGTCCTTTTTTTTCTAACACCCCACATAGAACTGTTTAAAAAAGCCAAATAATTCAAAGTAATCGAACTTTTTTAACTAGAATCTTTAAATTTGACCTATTCACAAATTAGCAACTGATGTCATTGTACACAAAGAACTTTACTAAAACTTGGAAAAAAAGAGTTGCAGTTTTTGAATGCATATAATATTATGAATAACAAAATATTTTCATCCCAGATGGAACAAACAAGTAAAGTTGACGATTGGTGCGGCTACGATTAAAGCCTTGAAACCATTACTACAAGTAGGTAGTCAGTGGTTCAATAAAGTTAAGTTCCGATATGAAGAGGTCCTCATCATCAGTTTCCGCGATCACTCTCACGCTCTATTATCGATTCTTTATTAAATTATTCAACGTAAAATAAATTCACATCGAAGCAAAACGTCGTTTTCTTCCGTCACTTACAACTGGAATAGAAGCTCCCTTCATTAACAAGTTAGCAAAAATCCTTCATTGATGACCCTGACGTGATCCGACGTAATGTCCCGCTATCAGCAACCAACAATTCTAAAAAGTAAGATCAAATTTTATGCACGAAAATCTGGGTTTTGTGTGATTTTTTTAAAGTATCGTCGTCAAAAACCTGTAGTTGAATATCTCTAAAAATATATTTTATACACGAAATTGATTTTTCATACAGAAATTCAGTTTTACTTCATATGAAATATAGATAAATCAGTTTTCTCATTGTAATGCAGGCTCGGCTCTAAACTCGGTAAATATTTTTCCGACGTATTCCGAGAAGCAGAACGGGCAGAGTGCGGGTTAATTTGGAAAAAGCGAAAATAATTTTGAAGACTGTAAACCAAACGGTAAATACATACGTTTATATACATCGCCATAATTACCTTTAAATAAGTAGCCCTCCCTTAATAAATATAAAAACTCGTGAAAGTAGAAACAATTTATTAAATGTGAAAAAAAAAACACAAATAAAATTTTCAATGTTAAGATCAGCTTTTTACCTATTTACAGCCTTTTTGCTTAATCAATGAAATATTTTTTTAATATCGCATCCTAGGAATAATAGTGGCACGACTCAAAAATAAAATAAAAAAAACTAATGGCAACAGTCCGCCTTCTCCTGACGAGTTTTCTGTGACTTCCTCGTCATTAGAGAAAATACGGAAAATCTTCTAAAACAGGCCACAGCCGAAACATCCCACCAGATCCTTACATATTTAAATAAAGTTTTTTATTGAAGTAAATTTAATAGAGCATTGTTTTTTGAAGTAAAAAATAAATAATTATCTCTTTGAAGTAAACACTTGTACAGCAAGGTAAAAAATAATGCAACTGCCTACCATATGAAAAAAAACTTGTTTTTACAGAAGAGCAGTCATACATACACCCGCGCTTTCAGAAAGCTTATCCATTCGCCAAAACAAAGGCACAACTTTAAATATCCACATTTGTTCCATCTAGTTTTCAATGTTTTCTAAAATAACAATGGCAAAATGATCATCGTGCCACAATTATTTCTTGAATTCGAAAAAAAAAATTTAACATTGTCAAATTTGCTTTGAGGGCGCATGTTTTTTTTTTATGATCATGCCATTGATTGATAAGAGCAAAAATACGTCACCGGCGTATATAGAGTACAATAGAGTCGTCCATGCGGACAGAAACCATTATATAATTATCAACAACGAATTTAGCTACATTTTACAGCAATACAATGAGCCGTGTGTACTCAGGACGAGAATTGCAAGTGATAACCAAAACCGTCCGTTACACGTTTGTTGTCAAACTAAAAACTAAACCAAAAATTTAGAGCTTTTGTTATATGCTGTAGAGCTTAAAGGCTTCTGTGGGGGCGAATTATTATTGTAAGGCAAATGGAAAATATATTCACAAACGTTTTTGTATACTTGTGCCATTATTTATTTATTTTTATTTTTTTATTTATTAATTTACACGCCCTACGGGCTTTTACATATATTAGAAATTACATTCAAGTGCAGCAGTGAAACATAAGTATGTAAATTTAGTTCAAATTAAAGATAACATAAGAAAAGATACAATAATAAGTAAAAATCAGGAAATGTACCAACATAGGTATAGGGTACATAGAAAAATATTTAATAAATTTACATATGAAAACATACACACATACATATACATACATATAAGTTTATACAATATTATAGAGATACATGAGAAAACAAAATAGTAAATAAAGAACAATATTAAGAAATTTTATACAAATTAATTTATAACCTTTTGAATACTTAACCTATATTTATATAAAGACAGACGAAATATTTCAACTTCACCATACTCGTTACCTAGCCGGTGTAGTCTAGGTATTGGTGAATTGTAATAATAATTGTGACTGCCAGGAGATTAAAAAAATAACGTTAGCTGCCGAGTATTTCGAACAGGTACTTTTAAGCTGATACCACTAGTTAATTCCGGGACGTCCAATACGCCATTTGCTATTTTATATAAATCATTTATAATTCTTCTTTTACAAAGAGTTGACATATTTAGTGTATTATCGCTGAAGTAAAGATATATTTATACATTACGTACTTAATACCTTTTTAATAGAGGAAGATACTCGTGTTTAGAGAGGGAAACGTTAAGAACTCACATAGGAATGGGTTCGTCACAGTTTCCCAGTAGCAAAAAGGCGCTGAGCGGTTAATGACACCTATACAAAATTAATTAGATGTGCCCACTACGTAAATTGTTAAAAAAGCCATCTATGTAATATGTTGGCATGCAGTTATGTAATTAAATAGTAGGTAGTAAAAGGCGGTGTGGGAGTGACCGGTGCAGTCTACGCATCCAGTAAAGATAAGTCAAAAGGTTATATTGATCATTACCTAGGTAATTAATTTACTACCTAAAACATGAATCAGGTAATTTTAATTGAAAATCTCTAATTGTTTGAAATACCAAAGGGTTTGTGCTTTCCGGGTACGTCAAAATAATTTAATAATACTTGTACTATTTTTTTTTGTAATTCATCATAATTTTAGGCCTCTCAGTTTGTGCAAGTGTGGCGTAAAAACTAAGCGAACAAAGCATCGTGTCAAACAACACAAACGAACCATCACGCCGCTATTCCGTAAGAGATATGTTGATTTTAGTGAAGTCAAAGAGCTGAAACCTTTATTGTTGTGAAGAGATTCATCCGATCGAATTATTTCACATACTAAGCAACGCCTGAAAACAATTTTCCAATTTTTGAACTTCTTTGAAGAATTGAAGAAATTTGAATGTTCAAACACAGGCGAAATGGTGAATGTTACGCAGTGGCCACTTAAACCAGCCAATGACAGGTCATAAGGCCGGTAAATGTTTAGACTTCCATATTCCCTAATCTAAAAGGTTTTCAGTCCCCGTAGTAATTTGTTAATCTTAATGACTCCTTTGGGGACGAAAGACCAGTCTTTTCTCTACAAACATTTGGACAATCTAAAAAAAATTGTGAAGACACTAAACCTTTATGAACAGTTTTAAGAAAGGCGCGGGCGTGAAAAAAGTATGTGTTATAGCTACCTTCTGTTTTCTTTCATCATCATGACATTTTTCGTATCTAATAGTGCATATTTCACTGCTTTGGTATACTAATCGCAGATACCGCATCTTGACCGTTGTTATGTTACATGGAGGCATTCGTTATATAAGTTACATTAGTTTTACGTTTGAAATGGTAGTCCTGAGATTTTGAAATTTTGCTGCATTAAATAAATTGGACAAAGGCAACCTCTCCTGGCTCTTGCTAGAGCCTATAGGATATGCTCAACATATGCAATCCCAGTTCTAACGGGCTTGTTCCCTTTGAATCTGGAGGTCCAGTAACGATCCGCAAATTTCCACTTAAAAAAAATAAATTCCACTTATTGGTGGCGTCCGTCTACTCCCAACAGTCCCAACTGAAGAAATGTCTCAATCGAATATAAAAAAGTGTCTTTAAATGCTCTTTTTGATGCTTAGCAATCGCGATGGGAATCTTCCCCTTCAAGGAGTGTTACCTGTCTTTTTTTTCCCTTCAATCCATCAGCGTTTAAAGTCTTCTCGGGTCATCCCCGATCACTAGACTACGCAGTTTTTATCAGCTCATGGTAAATTTAATCTAAAATTATTTGTTTTTAATATTGTTGAAACCCCTTTGTGCTGCTGCGGATATCCTAATCAGTATTCTCGTATTCTGAACACATCCTGTGGTCTTGTCCCTTTCTCCCTCTCTCAGATTACCGAATGGAGCTTCTTGCTAGTATCCGTGGCCCTGGTATAGGTCCAGTCGGATTTACAGATCTGGTGGCTTCCAAAAAGAATTTCGAGCTTTTAATAAGTTTTGTAATCATTTCGGCGAATTGATCATGTCCAGTAAATTTAATCCAAGTCGGTGAAGAAGTCACTCTCTCTTTTCTCAATCTAATGAAGTGCATATTATGTACTTCTGGATTACCTTCTTTCAGCTCAAATATGCTAAGGGTATCAGATTGCAAAGAGCTTCCATGGGCAGCTTTTTTCATTCAGCAACGAGAAAATTTTCCGTGTATGTGGACACCGCCAAGGAGACTTATGTCCTCAAATGCGGAAAGCTGTGTATAAAACAAATATTTCATGAGAATCGAACCCTTGATCTCTTGGATAAGTTCATGCTTCTATCAGCTGAGACAAATTAAATGTGAACGCAAACATTTGCCAGTTGATACCACTCGTCAATTATTAATAAATGCGTCCGTAGTGTCTAGAGTCGATTATTGTAATGGTGTCTATGCAGGTCTACCAATGAACAAAATGACTCGCCTACAGTCTGTATTAAATGCCGCAGCGAGACTTATTTTCGAAATCTCTACGTTCAGTCATATCACTCCACTACTTCAAGAATTACACTGGCTACGTTTCCCACAGACGGTGGAATACAAACTCTGTTGGCTTATGTATAAGTCACTCCACAACTCTGCTCCGGAGTATATAAGAGAACAACTATGCATTCCAGATGAGCTAGCTGACATGTGTATTACGCTAACATCAGTTACGTCTACGGCGAGAAGAACAGTTATTATATGGGAGAGGTGCAAGGCTGTGAGAGTGAAGTGTTGTTTCAGAAAAAAAATTAAAACCCACTTGTTCTCTACGTCATTAAAATAAGTCCGTGGCATGTGATAACAAAATAAATTGTTTCACTTAAATTACAAATTTAAAAGTTTCAAGAATCACTTTGTAAAACGCTCTTGAGGTATTATATTACGAAAATGGCGCTATTTAAGTCACCCACAACAATTATAATAACAAATAAACCACTGATCAGTCTGTGTTTATATTGAGGCCGGAAGGACAAAAAATAAAGTTCTGAGTGTGAATTAGAACTATAACCCTTGACGAGTGTTTTCGACTAGAAGGCCGCTCTCTGATAAGAATCCTGAATAAGGGAATCGAGTGAAGGTAATTGCGCCTGGCTGTGTAGTAGTTGATGCGTTCGCCTACCATTCTGGGATCCTGGGTTCGATTCCTGGAAGCAAAGACCTGAAATATTGAATTTTGAGGTTTTTTGAACTGCAAAACTTAATCGTTCCTGGATAGCCACAGATTACCTTACGTTTATGTAACAGATGATTAAAATACGGTGCGTTTGGTTTTCGATGCAGAACCCTATGGACCACCGGGTGCGCAATGGGGGATGATGATATTGTGAAATAGGATTTTTTTTAGTGTGTCACAACTGAATTTAAGCCAAGAACACCAAACTTTGTGAGCTCACCGTGAATCGAACCCGGAACCTTTCGAGCCTAAGGCAAACGTCTCAGCCATTTAACCCCAGGCATGAAGGCCATTTTCATGAAAATCAACCACGTAAAAGCCAATGGATTGGAGTCTTGTAAATCGGATGTCATGTTAGTTTTTTTTTAAATTTGGATTATTAGCATGACGTCATTTTTGTTATTCAAAGTCACCCCCGGCTTATTTCGCTGCCACACCCCCAGCATTCGTCAGGGCGCCCCTCTGCGCAGTCCCCCGGCCCGCCAATTCGCGCAATGGTCATTACATTACTCCATTACAAGAGTCATCCCCCATTCCTAGTGACATCCGCGATCACGGGCACAAAAATGCAACCCGACCAACCCCGTTCGGTCGATAAACCAACGCATGCGCCAACTCGACACACTATTGGTCGATCCGTGTCCCGGACACGCACAAACAACAACAAAATAACGCACCAAAAAAGACAATCAAACCCTACTACGATAATCCAACCCGAATACTTACAATCCGACTTTTTGAAAAAAGCCACCAAACATTTTAAAAGCTTTGAAATTGGAATAGTTATTCAGTAAAAAAACTGCAATGTAAAAAAGTAGTTTGAAACGTACCGATTTAAAAATTGTGTCAATGAATACGTCAACATTTTTACTAATGCATCTTGATTTAATGCGCTAGTGAATTTCATGATCCCTATATTTCCGATGCACTACCGCCATCTGTCGGGGTGAAGGGTAGTTGTACCACGTGGTTGCATGGTTTGACAGAGCGGGAAAAATTTTGGCGCGCGTTTTACAAGAGCGTGCGCCCTAATGCCTCGCCTTGTGCGCATGCCCCGGGCGATCGATCCTAGAGGGAGACAGACGTACGGCAATCCACTTTTTAAAACTTGTATTTCTTTTCAAGTAGCCGCACAGCGCGTGAGAGTGAAAGAGAAAACCCTATAAAAACTCGATGCCCTTAACTAATTTCTCGTCCCTGGACTGAAATGTCTCAAATACCTTTTCTCGCGCATGGAAAAAGCCGCCTTATGGTAAAAGGATATAACGCGTGTATTTCGTTTTTGGTTTGAATACTTTATTGTTACTTTGTAAAAGGGCATCTGTCTGGTCTCACGATTAACTGGGAGCGGAGAATCTTTAATCGTGGGAGAAAGGAAGGAATGTTATTAAAAATTAATGGCTTTTGTTTATCGATTTAAAGCATAGAAGTAGAATTAAACTAGAATATCTAACGGAATAATTAAGGGAAAATAATTTAGTAAACTAGACTGTCACGGCTTTTTTATTAATTTCCACGTTCTATAGTTGAACTCAAAAAAAAATGTATATTGTAGAATAGGGAAATATAACTTTTTTGTTTACAGTTGAAAATTAATAAGGGTTTGAGAAGTATCTACTGTCGAGTAAAAAAAAAACATTTTCAAATGTACAATTTTAAATTCCCGCGAAAACGGTTCATTGCATTGGCCACGCCCCTTATAAGTCACGATTCGGTTTAATTTTAATCTTTATTTGTTACCGTTTAAATTGAAATAGAACATCGTCACGAATCTAGACGTCACAATTGTAAAAGCCAAACACCTCGCGTTTTTGTGGAAAAATATTTTTTTATAATTTTATTTTAAAAATTAAGTATGAAAACATTTCTCCACAATATCCATATTGATTTCGAAAATATAATTAATTTTTCTAAATCCATTTCTCATGTTTTTATCGGTATTCGGAGTATGTAATATTTCCCTATTGCATTTATTCGAATTAACCCGCGCTCGTAAACAATATCATTTCGGGTTTTATAAACCTGGTATAAAGTATCGCCTAGGTATAATGGTAGAATAAGGATGAGAATACTATCTTAATTATAGTGTTAGAATAATCTTCTTCTACCATTATGCATAAATGTAATTTTATACAGCATCCAGCATTTAATAAAGTAAATCAGGCTTAAGAAAGAGACTACGGCTTAGTCGGCCTGAATACGGCTAAGTTCGGCTTTGTACAGCATCGTTTTTATCATCCATACATTCATACAGGTACCGGACTCGTGCGACAGAGACGACGCTCTGCGAAAATTACTCTCGAAGCTCTTTCTTAATCGAAATTTATTAACTGCCGGATACTGTACCAGGTTTATAAGTATGGCCCTCCATTTCAGATGATTTGTAAAGCATCATTTTTGTGAAATCATGCTGAGAGCTTATTACATGACATGGCATGATCAGATAAATCAAAATCTCAAGTCTGGTCGTGTCAAAAGCAGAAACAACCGAAGGGCATGTATGACAACATGTATAAATGTCGGAGAAGCTTGGAATGTATGTCAGGATAGACGTGTGTAACGGTCTATTCTCTCTGCCTACCTCTACTAGGAAATGGTGTGGTGGTATATAATAGTAGTAGTAATACTTTAACACGTCTTGCATCTACAGAGCACTTTAAAACTTGTTTTAATGCTCCGCTGACAACTACCCACCAACTTCTATGATTATCCCCCCATGGTGAAATGGAAACAGAGAACGAGAAAGTCCGGAAAAAACGCCATTATCATTTCCCTATCCGCACTCAGTGATGCACGGGCACTGCATTCACAGTGTATCTAGATCATTTTTGTAACATTGAAGGTCAGGTGATCAGTCTTATGCTTCAGGTACAAGTCCAGAGACTAAAATATGCAGTGTTAAACCTTTTTTACTCATTTAATAACATAAATACAAAAATCAAAAATGTTACCTGTGTGGATATTCGCTAATAAGCGGAATGGGGAATGTTGTAGTACCTACTTAAAGTGGCCACTTAACCCAGCCAATGACAGGTCATAAGCCCTGTAAACGCTCGAATATCCATAATCCTGAATTTGAAAAAATTCTACTTCATCTCTGTAGGGATATAAATAAAAAAATTCGTAAATAGGGTTTAGAATTTCAACGGTTATTGCAGTTTTTAGCTGCAGGACGCGTAATCTAACCCTTATTCGTAAACGTTTTTTTTGTTAATAAAATCACTAGTCAATTATTAAATAACGTAAATGGGGGCTAGATTGCATACCGTCAATGCGCTCTGTAGCTTTTTTAAAAGGAATAACCCGCTAAGATGCTAATTTTGAGGCTTTTCAGCCGGGGGAAAGAGAAGAAAGGAAGAAAGTTATGAAAAATATACCACGATTTGACCATAGACCATATGGCCATTTTTCTAATACCGGTATTCTTTCGATATTACAATTTCAAATATCGGAAATCGGATATTTCGATTCTTACTCTAACGTATGGGAGCGAAGTATGGAATTGGAAAAATAATGATGAAAGTAGGTTGAATGCCGTCGAGATGCGATCCCTCAGGCGAATGTGTGGTAAAACGATGTATGATAGGTGCACAAATGTCGAGATCCGTGAAGTGTGTAAGGCTGAGACATGCATTATTGACAGAATCAAGAAAGGGGTGCTGCGTTGGTTTGGACATGTAGAGCGAATGGACAGCGAAAGAATGACTAAAAGGATCTACGATGCAAATGTTGATGGATGCAGAAAACGAGGAAGACCGAGAAAGACATGGCACGAACAAGTCCATCAAATACTTGAAGATGGACATGTCAAAAGTAGGAATAATCGGCGTGCGTGCATAAGAAGATGTATGAATGTAGAGGAAGCGAGGTCTGTATGCCAAGATAGAGTGTTATGGCGTTCTATCCTCTCTGCCTACTCCTACGGGGAAACGGCGTGATGGTTTGTTGTTGTTGTTGTTGACTAAATATTTAATACATTTTTTTTTTCTTCACCGTATTCAGGTTTAAGTCGTTGTAAAAGATAAAAATACTGGATAAGTATGCCATGTTTTTAACAAATTCAACAAAACATAAAATAAGTACACAAATAAAACAAAAATTAGGAACTTTTAAGCAGGTCTGTAAGCATTGAATAAAATATAAATAATGAAAATATTTAGGGTGTTTTTTGCGGGCGTGGTTTGCAGCAGTAATGTCAGCTAACTTAAATGACTAGGAAGCTACTGTCGCTACTGACGGAGTTTGGTTTAACAAAATCAGCAGTCTGATTTCTGATTGGTTGAATAAACGTAATGCCGTATGGCATGACGAAGAATCTCGTTTGAAGTTTGAAATTTTAAACCTAGACAAAATAGTAAAAAAATCTCATCTAATATCGAAATCCCGGTAACGGAGAAGTCAATATAGCGTTTTTGATCCGTCTATGCTCGAACCACAAAACTCAGGCCAATCTTAATCTTTCTTGGATTATTTAATTGTCACTGGCGGGAATCGAACCCGCGACGTCAGTTTCACAGCTGGCCGTCTAACCAAAAGCGCCTGTCGAAATTCTAAAAGTTTTGTTAAATTTTATTTTATTCGGAAATGAGCAAGTAGAAGTCCTTTAGAAAACAGAGTACCTAGGTATTTTGATGGGAGGTTAAAACTTATTTTCAATTTTATCTACAAAGTAAAATTAAGTTTTCTGGATAAAAAATATGATATGTATTTACATTTTTTTTTCTAAACATGTCCAATTACCGGTTACCGTCGAAGATACTTTAAATTTTCATACAAATATACACACTTTCAAACATACATATCGATATTAGTTTACACCTTCTATATATATACCGATGTAGATAGCCGTTCATAATCGCGGCCCAGGAAAGAATGGGTTCTTAAGGTCCAGTATCCCCGACAAGTTGGACGTGTTTTTTTTTCACCGAAAAATGTTATAGCTTCTAGATCGACACCTAAAAATTAAGGCATGTTTCTGCTTACGTAACAAATTATTATTATTATAATTGCATAATTTATATAGCACTATTTTTGTGAAAATCACCTCAAGGGCGCTCTATAATGAATAAATATGGCAGCCGTTTTGCATCTATAAAGCGCTTGGGATTCCAGTTCCTAGTTTCCAATTATTACAGATAGGAGCTAGATTACAGCACGTCTTGCAGCTTCAGAGCGCACGAAGGTAAGAAATATAGCCCCCATTTACATGATTTTTTTTAATTGTCAAAAAAAATCTACAAGTTAGGAGTTAGACTACAGCAAGTCTAGCAGCTACTGATCGTATAGACGGTTGGGATTCTAAATTTTAAGACCCATTTACATTTTTTTTTGTATTTGATAGTTGATAAAATTTGACATATTAAGCAAGCTTACCAATCGTCTTTCAGCTACAAAGCGCATGGATGAGTGGAATGCTATCAACTTAAAATTCGATCAATAAATTTACAAAAATTAAGCATCTACCAGAATAATAAAGTTGCCAGAATAAGAATAAAAAATAAAAAAACTAAATAAATACTGCTCCGTTTTAACACTATGGTTAACAAAATATGGAAAGATATACGAAAGGAAGCTTGGAACTAATTAAAAATTGCTGAGAAATACAATGTAGTTGTTGTGTGTACTATGCACCAACGTAGTGCTTTATGCACCGTTATGAAAGGTGACGGGAAAAAATAAAATGATCAATTTCACAAAGGAAATGCTAATTTTATGTTCTGTATCCGTGCGCTATGGAGAGAGAGTGAGGATTAATTCGAACAGACCGTTACTCGTAAAACCACCATGACGATATTATTATTTTAGTCAAATGGGAAAAGGTTCGTGTAAGTTTGTATAATTGATCATAAAAAAAGAAAACTCTATCAGACAACATCAGTGATTCTGAATAGAAATCGTGGGATAATTGAAACATTGTTTAAAAACGTTGGCGTTAATGTTTAACGTTCAAATTCAGGTTCGGTTTTAATATCGGCCAGTTTCGGTTTTGGCTTGAAATTGTTCGATACTTCGGCTCAGCCGAAGCCTGTGGTTGGGATGTGCGGAATACGTTCGGTTTAAGGTACTCGGGCGGAAAATTAGCACAATTGAGGACCGTTTTCGCAAAGTGAAATTTCTACAAAAAAAAACAAATGCGTTTGTTTATTGAAATGAGTTTTTCCATGTGAGCTCTATCAATTGGTGAAATAAAATTTTAACAAAATGATATATGTGCGAAGTTGTAGCGGTTCAAGTTTCGTGAATTTTAACAAAACGAAATATCTACACTTCATAGAGTTTTCACAAAGCGAAATATATGAATATTTTTTGGGTGTTAAATTTTTTAAAATCGAAAAAAAATTACAAACAAAACATAATTTCGGCCAAGAAAAAAGAAGCTGTGAAGAAACTTCTGGCCTTCTGTATATAATAATAATAAAATAATATTATTTGAAATATATTTTGTTATCATTTTATTTGTGCTATTATGTATGTAAAAAAATATATAGGACGTAAATACCTAAATTTGTATATTTACATAGGTGCTTAGATATGTCAATAGACATATAATTTTACAAAAAATCAGTTTAAAATTATTTAACGCAAAAGTAAACTTATTTAATTCCCAACATAAATCAATGTTCCATACATTTCTATCACAAAAATATGTGGATATTTCTTTTTTGTAAAAATTCGTAAATTTAGAACATTTTTATAAATAATTCTACTAATTCCACATTGTTGATTTTAAGTATATGAATAAGGATTCTATATATCTATAAAATGACATTTTTATTTTATTTAAAATCGTAACAGTTTTATTTTTCACATGAAAAAAACCTTCTCCTGAAAAATGTACATTTTGTAGATATTTCGCTTTGTTAAAACGATCCTAAATTAGAAATGTTTAATTGTTGTCCATTGTTGAACATAAAAAATAAAAACAAGTTTGACTTTATGATTTATTGACTATAGTTAGTGGTTATTTATATTCATGATAATAATAATATTAGATTTAGACTATTTTTATAGCGCCGTTTTCGTGAGTAATCACTTGAAGGGCGCTGTACATTACACTTAATAAAAAAAAATACGGTCCTATCTACAGGCAAACTCTTAATAACTATTTACGTACATACAAATTTTACAAATCATGTAAGTAGCACTTTTAAAGTCAGAAAATGATTTTACAAATAAACTAGTTTTAATTTTTTTTCTGATAAGTGATTCTGTTTCACAGATTTGAACTTCCGGAGGAAATGCGTTCTACGTCAAAAGTCCGGCTATTGCAAAAGCCTGATCGCCAAATTTGGAACTCTGGTTGCGGAAATAATGTTGTATCACCTTCCCTACACCAGAACAGGAGACTGAGCGGAGAGTGAGGCGCATAGGCGCATAGACGAACTGGCACATAGGTGCACATAGGTGCCAGTTCGTCCGGAATGCAAAATTTATAAGGAGCCGTGTTACGCATTGCCTTGTACATTAACCAACACATCTTGTACTCGACCCTTTATGGAAAACGTAGCTAGTGAAGACTTCGAAGTAAAGTTGTAATGTGATCGTACTTTGAAACACCAAAGATTAACCTGGCAGCTGAATTTAGAATGGACTGCAACCGCTCCATTTTATATTTAGGTAAGCCGGCATATATTCCATTGCAATAATCGACTCTTGGTTTCACTTATATTTCATTCAATATCATTAAGATTTGTGCAATTCCTTTATATTGAAGAACTGTTACATATTCGTTGCATATTACCTACCTTTAACATAACATCGAACCAAAGAACGCTGGAAATATACAAATTTTCTCATTAAAATTACGTCTTTTAACAGTTATTTTAACGAACTCGTGAGGTTTAACAATAAAAAGTGACTTTAACTAATTTGAATAATTATCATATGACAACATTTATGAAGAACATTTTAGAGAAGGGAGGATAAAAGTCTAGGCGTCCACAGGCCTTATAACCTGTCATAAGCTGGTTTAAGTAAACTTCAACAGATGAAAGAACCGGAGAAATATAGATGTTTAAATATAGGCCGAATGGTAAATGTAACACAGTGTGTAAAGTGGCCACTTAAACCAGCCAATAACAGGTCATACGCCCTGTGGACGCCTAGACTTCCATATTTCCTTCTCTTAAATGTTCTTCATCTCTGTCGTAATATGTTAATATTAACAGCTCCTAGAGGGTTGAATCCAGTCCTTGTCTACAAAAATTTGGACATGCTCAAACATTGTTATTTAAATAAGTGTCGGTGTCGGGCGAAACTAGAATAGAAGTCGAATTTCGGTTTTGGTCGAAAGTCTTGTTTCGGTCAGTACTTCACAGTCTTAGGACTTTTTCCGTTGTTAAATAAAAAACATATTTTGGATTCTAAGTAGGACAGATAAATAATAAATCAATGTCGATATCTATTTCAGTTTAAGATCTGCGCTCTTATTGCGAATTATAAGCCGACTTAAATCATTGAGAAATTTGATACGGCGCAGCATAAAAATGTTGGTAAATTATAGGTCAATAATCTAGGAAGGTATCATTACCAACTTCCGTGATGTCACTAAAACAATATAAAATTAATTTTTTTACAGAGTGATTCATATTATTGAAGGTAATGACGCATAATAAATAGACCAGATACCCGTATATTTGCTACATCAAAAACAGCAAATTTTGCGTTGCCCTTTAAAAAATTTGATAAGAGATGAAGGAAAGAGCGTGTCACGATGTATTTGCACTCATTCATGTAAGAAAGAGATATACATACTTTTTTGGTTCATATTATTTTAATGTAACTGGTTACCAAAGATACGACACTACTTGGCAATTCGCTAGCCCAAAGCGGCAAAAGCGGGATAAACCCGAAATTTCAGATTTTAAGATAAACATGCAGATTGCAGATATGTTAATAAATTAAATAATTTTATCTTTTTAAATAATAAAATATTGCTGTCGGGCAGTAAACCTATGTGAAAATATAGTATTCATAATCTAATTCAAATAATTCAATTCAGTCAGACCCGGAGTTATCTTTTTCATAACGGCACGTGGGGCACGAGCTCAGGGCCCCCGGCCTGACCGGGGCCTCGAAATTCTAAAAGGGCCGCTTTTTAAAAGCCACAACCTGTGTGCGCCAAAGGGCCCCTGCATGATCTGAGACGGTCCTGGTCAGACCCTTTGCACACCTCAAAGTCCAATTATTTCAAAATATGTTCTTCAGAGATATCGCACTGTTGATTTGGGTTAGCGAACTGTCAACAATTTGTAAAATGTACTTAAAAATATAACTTATTATCTGCTTATTTCATAAATTTATTTGTATTTACGAATGAAACGATATTCCGGTTTTGTTGTTCACATTTTGTTGTGCAATCAAAGCATTTTGTCATCACATACGACTGCACATTTGTCAGTTGCATTACGTCTGATCATGATGAAAATCCATTAAAAAATAAAGACGCTGAAGGTAATTACCCGGCATTTTCTTCGCACTAGTAACATGCCTTTTTAATTATACGTCACTGATTGTTTGTATTCAACTGCACACGAATTCCGGAGACAATTACCGAATAACATACTGTCATTAAGCGTCATTACGATTGGCTGAGCCATATATCTATTGCGGATGCTTCATAATCTCCAAATAGCCTTCCTACTTAACAAGGCTTTAGGTTATTTGTTCCTGAGCGTCCACTGCTGACTGTTCATATCTGAACTACGGGATGCAGATGGGCATCAGTTGGCAGCTGGCATATAGTTTCGAGGGTATTTCTGATCTCCAAATGCTCCATTTTGGGAACAGATATGAGATAAATGAGGTCAGATCAAAGTGTGTTGAATATACGGGAGTGTTGTACCTTGTGCCAACTTCATACCTCTGGAACCCTTCACTGTATAAATAAGTTTAAACAAGCATTGCGGAGCCGGCAAGGGAGCCCGATTCTCGCGTACAGTTTAATTCCTAAAAAGTGTCGTAGCGCGTTTAGCTACTGAGGTCCCTAAATGTTGAGGCAAAAAGATTATCGACACTTAACGAGACAGAACTCTATTCGAGTAAAGTGGCAAACCAAAGTAGAACTATTTCAGCAATGTTGCGAGGATTGCCGATGCACGGTGGAACCACAGGTTCTCAAAATAAAGTCTACGGCTGGACGAGAGGGTCAGAGGTTATCGCGCGTGCGTTAGGTTATAGATTTAATAAAGGACACTGGATTAGCATGGATCCATGGACGGGGATGAGAGTTGGGAAAGTCAGAAACCACTGTAGCATGAGATAAGTCAGGGTACTTGAAAATCCAATTCCACGGTTACTTGTAAAAGGAAAGATCAAAAGAAAAACTAAACAGATTTGTTTTTGGTTTCATTTTCATTGTTAATCCTAGGGAGGAAAGTACTAGAATTGCATTAAATTTTGAGTTTCCATTGAAAGCCATTTATTTATTCACAAAATATTTAGTTTACATTTGTGGACACACAAGTCCCAACTCCACGGGACCCAAGTCCTGTGTTGAGTTGAGTTAGATACCAAACATGTTTTTGACACAATTTTCTAGGTTTGTATTTTAATCTTCATGTTATGTAGATATTTACCAATTATCTGAATCGAAAATGCCAGCCTTGTGGAGTAGAATAGTTTAACGCGTTTGGCTACGATACATAGATTCCTGTGCTCAATATCAAACAAGGTCGACGTGAACTATTCCTAAAGCGAATTATCTTGCCTTTATTGATCAACACACTGAAATTGGTGTCTACCAATGTACTGATTAAAATAATACATTGATCTGCAATATAGCTCAGTTTTAATAGATATATATATATAATAGTTTTAGACGGCGCCGTGGCGCAGTTGGTTAGACGGCCAACTGTGAAACTGGCGTCGCGGGTTCGATTCCCGTCAGAAAAAAATTGAAGAAATATTTTTTTTGTCAATTGGTCTGGGTGTTTCGGTGTATTTTTCATTACCTATTTCTAAATCCTCTATCCCACCTGCTGACAAGCCTCAAAATGAAGGCTTAGCGGGTTATTCCTTTTTAAAAAAAAATTGTTTTAATTTATCATTATCATCATCATCATCAAACCGTACTCGATGGTGCATAGGGCACTGCATTGTTAAACCAAATGCATTGTATTTCAATCATCTGTTACATGAAGGCAAGGTGATCAATCATCTCTTCAGGTGCCAGTCCATGACAATGTCCATGACAGTCAATCTTGAGATTCTCAATCACTTATTGCTGAAATGCCAAAGATTTCGGATACGTAATCAGGCGCATCGATATTTATGCAAATTACCGCCATTTTACATGAAGTTTCTTTGACCTTGCACGTGGAATAAAATCCAAATATCAAAATTAATTCAGCAAAGTTGCACAATGCGCAACTTTCTATATTTTGATGTTTGGCATATTGCAAACCGACTCTAGTTCTATTAACACTACCAGATTCTACCGTGATCATAAAATTGTTCGAATTTAAAATATAACCGAATTATAATTTCGACCAAGCGACGCTCTCCACGCCGAGCGCATTCACTCAACAAGTCTGCACGAATCCAATATTCGAATAAGCACCACAAATGAAATTTAAAAAATCATTTCAAACACATGAAACACCACCATCATGCATACAAATGATCGAAACTTTTTGTTAACTTGCAGGAATCAAATTCACTTTTTTGCGCGTGAAGACGAGTCAGCGATTTACCGGGGAACATTATTTTTTGTTCTTGAAAAGCGGTACTCGCCCGGCGAGGGGAATGGAGACGGCTGAAGGCAGAGAGGGGAGATGAATATGTATGGTGGGAGAACGCTCCGTGACTGCTGTGGTTATATTAGATATTTTGCACAGTCAAACGCGGTGGTTTCGCGTGGATTATAATTTATTTTTTAAGAAATAAATCGTCCCCTTAATTTGAATACGATGACCCGTAGGTCACAAAATGATAACTTTACAGGAGACAATAAAAACATCCTAAATCAGTAAATTTGTACAAAGCTTTAGTGTTTTTCACCAAATATTTTGTTTTTAAACTTTTCTGTGCCCTAGGTATTACTTTAGCTGTAACCAACAGACCGCGAAATTTTAGGCAGTTTTCAGAAAATATACCTTATGTTCAAAGATGACCCAGAATTGGTAAAAAAAAACAACTGTTGCTCAATTATTCATCAATATTTATGCTATCCAAATATTCACATATGCCAACGTTTTTTCCAACCTTTATTGCACTTGTCGTATTCCGATTTCGGAATGGCTTGCAGTTCCTCTGCGAATTTTCTTTTATCACCTCAATCGAGTCAAAATGCATGTTTTTTTATATGTTTTTTTTAGGTTTTGGCTCAGTTGACAAGCTCCTCTCCAAAGATTGTCGACTTGTTTTCACGTCGTATTCACACACCTACGTCTTATCATCCGTAGCGATGCGCTGAACGGTGGTATCGTCTGTAGAATATATCCTTCAGCGATAGATTTGCGTTGATCTTTTGGTAGAAAATTTAGCAAAATTGGACGAAATTCGCAAAACACACCAAAGATCGACATTTGTACACTGCTCCCATAAACAAACTACAAAAAATATCACGTATGTCTATGACAGTTCTATCAAATCGAAAGAGAAAAAAAAACTATTATCTTTAGCCCGATTCTTTTTAATTACTAATTCCGTTTCATATTTGAACCAAACAGTGTTTAAATATATTTTTTCAAAAAACGAACGCGTGACCCGTATTGCCATAAAACACGGTGAATAGATGTAAAAGCATAATTATCAGCATTTTTTTAAAATACTGAATAAAAAAATTTACTTCTTAGTGGCCAGTATCGACTGGAGTAAGGTATACAACAAATTGGACGTAAATGAGGCGGTGCAAAACTTTTACGGTATTGTAGAAGTACTTGTTTTTTTTTTCCTTGAAAATTTCAGACGACTGAAGGAAGGTGATATCCAAGGTGTTTTATTTGGGCTACTATAGATAACTAAGCATTCATATCATAAAAGATGGAAAGCTACTTTGCTGTTAGAATGATTATAAAATGTTAGGGAGATTAAGATTTAGTGTTCGATGTGACATTTGTGGTGTTTATATCCAACATGAAAAACAATGTTTTCGGGGAACAAAACATAAAATCATTTTGGGAATTTATCGAATCTCGAGAACAAACTTTGGAAATGTTGACGTGCTGACATGGGGCGTTCGAGCTATTCGGGGTGCATATATTGTGAAAGCATTTGCAGATAACGTTTAAACTGTATACATTAGTGAACTTCCGCTTCATAACCCTGACGCTACTAAGCAGTGTAATACGCGAAACGGTGTACAACATATTATTAAAAATCAATGAGAAAGATGTAGCTTTAACCATAGACAAATCGAATAGTACTAATTTTCATGGTCTGGATTTTTCGCTAACATTCTTTTTAAATAAATGAGTAGATTCTATAAAGGGGCCTCTTTGTATTATATTTATTTTATCATTAAAGACAGCTGTTGTTCCAGAAGTTTGGAGGATATTTATATATACAAGAGTATACTAAGTCATTCGCAGAAAACTATAGACCTGTAACTGTACTTTCAGCTCTAGCTAAGTTATTTAAATTTTAATAAGTTAAATCACTGATTCGCTAGTCGAGCTATTTATAATCGATGAACAGTACGAGTTCAAGAAGGGTCGCTAGTTTGAAGCAAATTTAATGGTATTTACAAACTATATTACGGCTGCGTTGGATGCAGGAAATCAGGATGATGGTTCATATGACGACTTTGCCACAAAGCCTTTGACACAGTCAATTATGACGTTATGTTAATCAAGCTGAGTGAGATAGGTTTCTTGGATGGAATGCTAAATTTAATGGCTTACTTCCTCCAAACCGAAACCAATACGTAACGTATGTCTTGTTTAGATATTCTTTTTTTAGCACTCACTTGGGTGTCCCGCAAGGATCTAATCTGGGCCCATTGCTGTTCTCTATTTTTATTTCTTTATTTTTTATTATTTTACTATAGTGGTAGAGTCAATTCGCGTTTTTAGTTTTCGAAGATAAATTTCAAATTATTGTTCAATATTTTTCAGTTTCGTCTTTCACCAGGACCCACAAAGCGCGTTTTTTCCGCTATAGAATGAATAACTAGAATCTTACGCGGACTTCAAAGTTTAATGATCTGGGCATTACTTTTGTGAGTCCCCTGACATTTCATGATCAGATCGAAACAGTTTAAAGCAGTTCATTAAATATGTTAGGATTCGTCCTGCGTACTGGCAGGGTTTTCGATAATCCGCAAGTACTGAGAATTCTTAATAACTCGCTGGTGCGAAGCAGACTCTGTACTTGCGAATTACGATGTTGTATTTTGCAATGTTACATATATTATATAAATCAATAAAATTGAAATCTAAATTGAAAATGATTGCCACCTTTGCTCGCTTAAAAAAAAAGTTAACCTTGAAAAAATAATGATGATTTTTTTTATGACTGTACTCCGCATGTACTGTCTCATTTGTTCCACAAACAGACGGTGACCGTTCTAAGCGCCTCACACTGACATAACTATTATGGTCTCTTTCCCACTCGTCGGCAGACTGAGAACTTTCTTCTCCCTCGCTCTAGTACCGAACTGGCGCGTCTCACGACCTTCACATAACCGTGCGGCTTTCTCCATCAAATGACAGCAGTTTATATTTATTCCAACGTACACTCAATTCATTTTATTTAGCCAAATTGTTTTCCGTAAAAAAAAAACTCTGATTTATAAGACGATTTTGCTAAAAAAAAGAAAAATTCATAATTGTTATTCATTTCTTAAATATACTTAAGTACGATATTTATATAGAATACAGAACTAGGTACTTTATATTACAAAAAAATCCATCTTGGAACAGACTGATCCAAGTTAAATGGAGACTTACCTAACCACAGGATACTCCTGACTCCATATTCATGTTTAAATGCTCTAGTGTTGTATAAGTGTAGATTCCCTGGTAATAAATATGTACGTATAAGAAATAAATTTATAAATAAATAAATAGATTTGCTAAATGTTATAAAATATTTGTATATAACAACGTATCAAATTTTCTGTCTACTGGACACCGGTAGTGAAATGTTTGACCACAAAGTTAATGCTTTAAATATTAATAATAAATACATTTGGTTTAAATATAAACTTTAGCTTCACTAATTATTATATAGTGGTGAAGCAGATTTTTTTTTTTGTAAAAAGTAACATTTGGGTTTTTACGATTTACCCAAATATTTCAATTTCGGTGGCCATTTTGAACGAGTTAGAAATAACTCACCATTAGAAAATGGGAATCAAGTTGTGGTAGAGCGGGGTGCGAACTTTGGACATTTGATCCGTGAGTCCACGACGCTAGCCAAAGGACCAGAAGCCGATTCAAATTTCAAACCGAAAGACCCAATCCTTCTACCAACCACCACTATCTTTTTTTTATAGCGTTTTTAAACATTATTATTTGTTTTTTTTTTTTTTAAAGGGAAAAAGATATATTTTCGTTTTTACGATTTACCCAAATATTTAATTTTGATGGCCATTTTCAACGAGTTGTAAATAACTCACTATTAGAAAATGGAATCAAGTTGGGGTTAGCCACAGGACCACAACCCGATTAATTACTTTATTGACTGTTTTAATCTTTGTAATAAGAATGGTTACCATTTTCATCATAACCCATCATGACCCGATGGAGTACAGGTAACTGATTAAATGTTACCAAATGCAGTTGCATCTCGATCATCTGCTACATAAAGGTAAGGTACGATTTTGAAAAAATAATTAGAACCAAACCAAAATTCAATTTTCAAATAATGTAAATGAGAGCTAAGTTTTATACCGTCCATGTGCTCTGTAGCAGCAAGACATGGTGTATCTAGCTTCCATCTGCTGTGTGTTATTAAATGAAATCATAATTGGGAACGAGGAACTAGAATACCAATGCGCTATGTAGCTACAAGACGTGTAGGAGTTTTTATTGTACTATCTGTAGAAATTACCCACAATAACAATAATAATAAAGGTGATGGTGCTAGTCCAGGTCAAATGACCAAATGCATTTTAAAACCACAATTTAAACTTTCTAGGAATGGATCCCGGAACTTCAAACATGGTAGACAAATGCACCGACCAATACTCGCGTGGCAGACTTATAACCTACTAGTTTATAATTTTTCCCTTAGTCGTGAAGTCGAATATAATCGTTCGGCATTTAGTCTATTTTACACACAAAACTGTATTCTTTATGTGCTAGAACGAAGAATGATTATAAAGCGGGATTTTTGTGAAAATTACCCCAAGGGCGATCCTTAGAAAATATCCTAACACGTGTTGCATTTGCAAGCCAAAATGCAGTGTATTTCTATCATATTATACAACAAAGTAAGGTGATCAGTCTTACACTTAAGATGTCAGTCAGGAGCAATGAAATACCGTAGTTCAAAATATCATTAAAATCAACATTTTACGTCCACCCTACAAAGGATCGAACCCAGGACCTCAAGAGCGGTAGGCGAATGCGCCATCCACTACCCGCTTCAAGAGGTGGACTTATCTCCACTTGACCTTTCTTTTCAGGATTGTCTGTGTCCGACGGAATGAAGAATGCAGTTCTGTATGTCAAATAGAACCAGGGTCCTGGACGAGTATTTTTGACTCGATAGCTACTCTCTCTCCTGAATGTATGGTACAGAATATATCTACTTATAACTTTATTTACACTTAAGTTTAGATTGAAATGTCACTAACTAAATATTTAAATTATTCCTTTATCCTTCTTCTTTCCTTTCCATCCCCTCTCCTCTCTTCACAGTAAAGTGTTAATTTTTTTTATATATTCTTATTTTGTTAATCTTTGTTTTTAATTTTTGTATAAAATAGTAAGATTCAATATGTCAATGTATTTGTAATTTTCTCAAACTAAACGGTTTAGGTAGGTAGGAAGAAATTGCCTTAAGGCAATATGCCCGCCCTTATATGTATATATATTGTATATGTATATTAAGTGTAAAAAAATCAATATATAATGATATTTACACGAGAATTCTGGATTCTGACACATCGAAATATTTTTTAGATTACATTTTTGTTTAAATAACAATGAGTTGAGTGTACAAACAGCTGAGCTGAGAAACGAGTACGTGCGGTGCAAAACAACACAGGCCTGGAGCTTTTTATCTCTTTTACTCAATTCAATCACGAACACGTACCATATAAATCAATATTAACGTGAGTGTCTTACTAGAAATACGAAGTCAACGTCAGCGTCTATACTAATCCCCTACCGTTATATTTTTTGTTTCACCTTTCTCAATATAAAAAAAGGCGACAGATATAAATTGACACGATGAAAGTTCACGACAAGTCGTGCTGGATGAAAAGAGAAACAAAATAGCGCAGCATCTAAAATTGACAGGCATTTGATTTGTTGTTTCATTTTTGATCACAAGTCTGAGGGAGACGAAAAGTGGCCGGCTAAAGGAAATTAACAGACCATAAAAAAGTAATGCGCCAAGAATAGTTGAAATTGATGTTTGACCGTAAAAGCGCCTCTACAAGTTGGCCAGTACGTTGGCCTGGCAAGTGCAGAGGGGGATATTTTTGGATGGCAGAGCTGGCACACACGGTGGCACATTCGTCGATTCGGCGCGCAATTCGTCTGTTGTCGATTTTTCAACTCATATCAAAGGGCGCTGGCCGAATGCTGGTCATTGCGTCCACACGTTGGCCCAGCTTTCAGTACGCTATGAACTGTCGGGGAGCGCTCGCAATTTTTTGTAATTATTCGTCTATTCCTTTGTTTCCGACAACATGGCTGCCCGAAATTGCACACAAAATAACAAAAAAAAAACTCAAAACCATTTAAAACTCGATTTTTTTTCTAGAGAAGCCCTTAAGCTGTATCGCATAGAACATAAACGTTCTAAATTTTTAGTTTAACAACAAACCTGTAATGGGCGGTTTCGGTTAGCGCTTGCAATTCTTTACGCAAGTACCTACGGACCGTTGTATTGCTACGTAGCTTTAGCTAACTTTTTGGTCATTAATCATAGGATGGTTTTTCTGCGTATGGGTGACTCTATAAGGTTATTATTCTAAGATTCATAACAATGTATACTGAGTACACAAACAATACAATATTGTGAGTATATTGCTGTTTGCTCTATCCGGCCTTAGAGATAGACGAGAGATTCACAAAAATATACAAGAAAAAGTGTTCTAACCTGCAGTTTATTTTCATTTTTAACATGTGAGGATTCCTGAGCTTGAAGTTCATCATCCTTTTTAAGAGCTGATGGAGCAGGGTCCTGGTGGAAGACCAAGAAGAAGGGATACTGGTTCTCCCTAAATTCAATACTAAATACGGGAAAAGAACACTAGAGTACAATATACCAAAAATGTATAATATGCTCCCATTAAATGTAAAAAACTCAAAAAAACTTATTTGGCTCAAGAGAAAGACGTCTGCTGAGAATCTGGCTTTTAGAACGTGTTTTTTTATATTAAAGTTTTTTTGTGTTTTTGTTTTTTATTTGGACAATTTTTTATTTTCGATGTACATATTTTTATTTTTTTCCATAGTTATAAGAGTTTTTAAATGTTTATAGAATTTAAGAGAAAAGATTATGTATACATATATATATTAGAACTTAACTATAAGCACCTGCTGACGAACTGCCTTTTATGCAGTTCAGTAGGATTTGATAATTTATATGTTAATTTTTGTATGCTTTTGATAAATAAATTTAAAAAAAATAAAAAAATGTGAACATTAAGTTATTTTTTTAATTAATTTTGTGCAGCCTATTTTTCGGTTTGCTAGAATATATATTGCTTTTAGCAATAAGGCCGCCACAGTGCATGCATTTTTTATTTGAGGCTTCAATAATTTATTAAAAAAAAAAAAACTGCAACTGTTTCTATGTCCGTCTCGGGGTCTAAGCCACGTATTTTTTGAGCGCTTTTGAAGGCCGCACATTCCCCATACCGACAGATACTGAACGACATGCCAAAGTGTGGGCATTTCGTGTCCAATACGCGCACCAGCGTAATGGCCAACGTATTGGCCAGAGTGTAGAGGCGCCTTAAGTTAGTACGCAGAAATGAGACAGAGAATGCGAAGTATGTCGACTAGTACTGTTTCGCTCTAAATGCTTGTAATTGGCCTATTTATATCCCCACTTATTGCGTAATTGAGTATAGAATGCAAGTGTTCACAAATTACACTTTAAAAATAGTTTTAAAACTTTTATTACAAAACCAGCATAAATGGGACAATTTTACAACTATGAAGTATGAAAATTAAAATGTATTTTCAGGCGTTGCGTTGCTTAGTAGATGTAATAATTATAGTCCTTAAAATGTAAGATGATTAGAATGACAGTTGTCAGAAAAAGTGACGACATAACGTTGTAGTAACGTCAAAGGAATTATTTATAGACACACGAAAAATCATTTGTATCTGGCGTGTTATTTTTTTTTTAATACAATGCTTAAAACATAAATCAACATTAATATATAAAATCAGCTTTAAAACTCAAAGAAAATTAAAATAAACCTAATTATTAACGACGTTCTTACAAGGTTACATCATTTCGCAAAAACGTTAGAGATGAGACAAATTGATCGAATAAAAAAATAGTTAATATGATGTTGTTCATGAAAAATTTATAAATGTCTCATTTTTTGGTGAATAATTGTGTTAAATACACTATAATAGCCTTGTTTTTGCGTTTTTTGTATAAATTTTCGGAAACAGAGTTTCATGATTGCATGAAATAACTGATAAAATCGATTTGATCAGTGATCAGTAATTTCCCATCACTAATGAAATTATTTTGACAGCTGTCATTCTAATCAAGCTATATTTAGGAACTAAAAGCCGGATCAATCTCACCTGCATCGATAAAGGTTCCAGCTTCTTTACTTCACAAAAGTCGACAGATGGAGGAGCTGAGGAAATATGGATACTTAAACACAAGCACAGTGGTGAATGTTGCACGGTGCGTAAAGTGGCCACTTAAACCAGCTTATGACAGATCAGAAGCCCTGTAAATGCCTTGACTTCCATACTCCCTTTTTCAAAAACAAACAATGATAATATATTATACGTACGTATTTTGTTTAAGTAATAAATATGAATAGTTTCGGCCAATTTTCGGTCGATGACGAGACTGCGGCTAAAACTCGTTTTATCGGCCGAAACTGGCCGAATCCAAAACCGAACCGGTCGGTAGTAATTAGGGACATAAATATTATTCATGGCTGAATACTAAGGGACTTACTTATTAGATTTTCTTATACCAGGATTATTTTCAGAAATAACTATACCCACAATATTTTGAGTTTGCCAAAATTTTTGTAGACAAGGACTGGATTCAACTCCCTGGGGAGCTGGAATGGTGAATGTTAGGCAGTGTGTAAAGTGGCCACTTAAACCAGTCATTGACAGGTCAGAAGCCCTGCAGATGCCAAAATTTCTATGTTACCTTCTCTGAAAAGTTCTTCATCTCTGTTGTAATGTGTTAATAACTATACCCGGTTTATTTATTTATAACCGATATAAAAAACTTACTTATACAAATATTGATTACCTAGAGTAATAATTCACAGGTTATTTAAGGCTTAATTTTTTAAACAGTAAACACTGATATGTGGGCGTGCGCAGTAACTTTTACAACAACTCAAATAAACGTCAGTCAAATCGAGACTACTGTCAGTGTAATCGAGAACAAACATGAAGATAGCGATTGTGTCGTGTTGTAAACTCGAGACAAGATCTGGACTTTTTTGGTGTAAGTTTTTATAGATTTAAAAAATCTTCAAGATAGACCGGATTTTGTCTTGAGGTAGTAATTTTTATTTTTTTAGTGCTAGCTTTAATTTTATTTAGTTGTATTTTATTTTATTAGTGCCTGTATTTATTATACGAAATTGTATTAACCATCGTTAGAATAGACTGCATAAGTCCATCAAATAAATAAATAAAACCGTTAGAAAAAGATATTAAAATTAGGAAGAAGAGAAGTTAAAAACGATTTCTACAACAATGTTTTTTTATTTTTTATTTTATTTATTTATTTTATATGGGAGTTGCTTTATTGTTTACCTTGCTTATAATATACAAGGTTTATATTTCAAAAAGTGGATTTTTCTGTAATTAAATATCTTAAAATTTATCTAAACTATTAGGATCAGGAGGGATATATTAATGTGGGCTAATCAGGAACTTCTCAGCATTTGCTCACGTGGAGAGGAAACCACTTAAAGTTCTGCAGGAGAAGCCGGCCTGTTGGCAGTAGTCAACAGGCCTTCCGTTCCACTAGAGGAGTGTTCGGCATTTTGTTCCCTACTTTGGTTTATTTTACCAATTTCCTGCGCTATATTTATCATGTATGATACTACCTCTCGTGTGAGTTCTTTATTACCTATCACCGATGGGATGTCGCATAGATATTCACCCAGGCCTCTGCATCGCGCCTCCAGCTGTTGTCTTTGAAAGCTGAAAAAGGGGCAATGCATCAACAGGTGAGGGACATCTTGAGGAGTTTCATCGTCGCATGGGCAGCTATCGATCTCTGAGAGCTTGAAGCGATGCAGGCAGCTCATGAAGCCACCATGACCCGTAAGCATCTGGGTGAGCTCGTAGCCAGCATTTTGCATTTTCCTGAAATCATAGGCATGAAAAATTGTAGAGAAAAACATTTTAGTTACTCTTCCGGTTGTCTCACTCAAATAGCGAAATACAACAATGTTTGATTATGTCCAAATGTTTGCAGACTGGCTGGATTTCCTCCCTAAGGAGTTGTTCATATTTAAATTTATTTCAACAGAGAGGGAAAATATTTTTGAGAAGGGAATATGGAAGTCTAGGCATTTACAGGGCTTATGACCTGTCATTGGCTGGTTTAAGTGGCCACTATACACACTGTGTAACGTTCACCATTCTGCTCATGTTTGAACATCCAAACATGGGCAGAATGGTGAATGTTACACAGTGTGTAAAGTTGCCACTTAAACCAGCCAATGACAGGTCATAAGCCCTGTAAATGCCAAGACTTCCATATTCCCTTCTCAAAAATGTTTTCCCTCTCTGTTGAAATAAATTTAAATACGAATTCTACAGTTTATTCGTGTTTCTTTTTATCACAATTAATTAAAACACACCCAAACATATAACTTTTCAGATATTATTCAAACAAATAATTTAAAGGTCACTTCGAAATTGTTTAAAATTGAAAAAAAAACTGATAAACTATCCATTTTGATTACCGAAAAATATGACTTTTGACAGATTGCGTGATAACCAGAGATATACCACATAATGTGCAGGTATAAGTTTCTATGGTCGCTATCCCAGATTTAAACCGAGTTTAACTCTATGCGAGTTTTAAAAGTAATACTTTTTGCTCTACCATCATTATTCTACCACTATTCTCAAGCTTAACTTTATACCCGATTTATAAGTAAGGCCCGAAAAGTTTTACATCATAAAATTTCAAAAGGTGCAATACTGTTTCCTCAAAATTCATACCGAAAACTTTCCCCTAAATTTCCATTCATGGCTTCAGTAAGTTATCGTCTCACACACTTTATAAGTTGTAACGATTTATTACGGAAAGTGATTTTTCACAATACACGTGATATTCCCACGTGTTCCATTGAAACCCCAGCAAAGCCTTTTTATTGCGAGTGGTGGGGGTAACTTCAGATGGAGGGAGGTCTTAACTACATGTATTATTGAACATGTTCACAAGCAGAGTTCAATTTAATTTACGAACCGTATTTTATTGGGTTCACCTAATGTAATTGATTTTTGCTTAGATTTTCTTTTTATTTATTCAGGAAATCATACAATCTTTAAGGCTGTAGTCTGGCAAAACGAACGCAAAATTAAGAAGTCATACGATTTTGCCATTTTAAAACTAATGTTTTTTTTTAATCGCGCAGTAATAAAAAAATAAAAAAAACATAAATGAGATAAAAGCAATATTTTTTAAAGGTATTTCTGTTAAAAAATATACTTTAAAGTTTTATGAAACTAAAATATAATTACTTTTAGACTGGCAGATTACGCCATTTTAATTTTAGACTAAACTTAGGTATCTGAGATCTCAATAAAAACTAAGTTTTAAACAAAAAAAAATTAAGATAATTTAAAAATCAAAAATAAGTTGAACATGAAAGTGGCCGAAGTTAAAATGTAATTTTTCGATTTTGAAAAGAAATACAAGCATTTTAAATCACTCACATTTTTGTGACATTTTCTTTTATTTCTACGTAAAATTATGCCTTCGGTGGTACTTAAAAAAAAAGTTATCGAAATATTTTAGTTGAAACTTTTTTTTATAGAATTGTATTCTTTTTTCTAAAAAAAGAAGATAATTCTGGTTGTAATATTTAATTTCAAACAACATCTTATTTACGTTTTTATGACCTTCATACCGGCCCTTATCGTTTTTGGTATATTATATTTTAGTTACATAAAACTATTAAGTTACATTTACTATACAGTTACATAAAACTATTATATTTTAGTTACATAACACTATTATGAGACAAATTTACTTTGCTTTTTGCCAAAGCAAACTATCATATTGCAATTTAGCTTGGGGAGGTTGCTCTCGTTCAATCCTTGAACCAGTAAAAATAGCACAAAAATGGATCATGAAGATCATTCTCAAAAAACCCTCGAGGTATTCAACGAAAGATCTATTCGCTGAGCTAAAGATATTGGATGTAAGACAATTGTTTGTAAGGTGCCTACTACTTAAATTTTATGATAAATTAAGTGAGGTCAAAAGAACCCAACAGAATATAAACACTCGTTCAGCAACACAAATTAACTGTATTGTCCCATTTGTATCTACCGCCTTTGGTAAAAAGCAGTACAATGTGATTGCTCCAAAAATATTTAATAATTTATTGCCAAATATAAACGACTCAAATTGTAAAACAAATTTTAAAATAAAAATAACTGTACATATAAATAGTGAAGGGAGAGATTTTTTTGAAAAATATAAGTAAATCAATAAACGTAGTACTTTATATAATTGGTACACATATTATTTATATTTTTATGTATTTTAATGCTTTATATTTGTTTTATTATATATTATACTATATTATTTATGTTTAAGTAACATGTATTCTTGGCACATATATAAACTTTATATTTGTATAATAACGATTTTTAATTTCTTACATTTGATTAGCTAGGCATTTATAATAAAGTAGTTTTAGTTTTTCTTTTTTATGTTATCGTTTTATTAGTATAGGACTACTTACGCTCTAAAGATAAAAAAATCTCCATCTTCGAACAGGCTGTGCCATGTTAGATGTAGACTATCATAAACAGAGAACACTCCGTTTTCATTTTACATTAATTGGTTTTATATAGATTCCCTGTTATTAAGTATGTTTATTATTTTTTTTGCAATAAATTTATAAATAAAAAAATATTTAAAAAAAATTATCAGACATTTAAAACTATTGTTTGTATTTTTTTATTATTGCTCAATTAAAAAAAAAAACATTCGTTTTAAATGGCAAAATCGTATGATTTCTTAATTTCTCGTTCGTTTTACCAGACTACCGTCTTACGTAATCAAGGTGCGAGATTACAATTTTAAGAAGTAAGACGAATTGCAGATTTCGAATACATAGGGTAGAGCAAGGCTATGCGGATCACTTTTTATGTTTCCTTTATAAAAATAAAAACTAATAAATATTTAAAACACTTTATTACTAAATATTAAACGTTTGAAATTTTTACATTAAACGTTTTTATTGATTGTAATGCATAGTGCACAAAAAAGAAGAATCCTGTAAACCTCTTCACTGATCCGAATCACCACATACCATATGATCAAAAATAAACGGGAATTTCTAATTCGAAATGCCCGCGCTGCACCAATCGGTATTATTTTTTGTAGCCACGTTACTAGCACTGTTTTTGACAATCTGTCAAAGCTCAGAATTCTGTCAGCGTCTGTCTTCTGAAGAAAAATATATATTATATAGGAATCGTGAGATTTTTTTGTTAATGAAAAGAAACTAATTGGTTCCTTTGTAAATTTGCTTCATGTCTAAATTTGTTGCAACAGGGAGGGAAAACAATTTTGAGAAGGGATATGGTAATCTCGGCATTTACAGGGCTTATGACTAATTATTGATTGTTTTATGTGGCCACTTTACACACTGTGAAACATTAACCATTCTGCCAGTTTTTAAACATCCACATTTCCTTAACTCTTCCATCTGCTGACTTTATTTGTAAAGTAAAAGAGCTGAAACCTTTATCATGTGCGTGATATTCATCCGGCTGAACCAATTCGCCTACTAGGCAACGCATGCAAATCAATAAATCTACTCATACTGATTAGATAAATTAATAATGTTTTGAGTATGTGCAATTGTTTGTAGACAGGCTGGATTTCCTCCCTAGGGAGTTTTAGTAAATGTAGATCTAAAGTGACTACATAAGGAAGAAATCAAGTTTAATGACAAATTTTTGAACTTACTCAAAACATCTTTGCGACATGTCGCTTGGTAACTTTTTCCTTTCCAGCGTCTATTTAAAGAAAATTCGGCGGCCAACGTGGTGTAGTAGTCAAGACGCTTGACTCGCGCACGGAAGGTTGCGGGTTCGATTCCCGGTGAGAACACAAACATTTTCTGTGATTTTTCTCAAGCCTGAGGGTTCTGTGTTATTATTCACCACTGTAATTGGGCCTCCTGGCATGTTGTAGTGCAAAACAAATGGTGGAACTCTCTACACTCCTCTCCTCTCCCCCCTTTCCTATCCGCAATTATATGTAAAAATAAAATTTTGAAAAAAAAAAACTGTGAAACTGGAGTCGGCGGGTTCTATTCTCGCCAGTTACAAGTTTTTTTTTATTTTCAATTAGTCTGGGTGTTGTGGTGCATTTTTTATAATTTCCCCAACATCCCCTCTTTTTCATCTGCTAAGAAGCCTTTAAAATAGAGGTGCTTACGTCATCTTTTTTTAATTATTTTATTATAAAGAAATTTTGCGTTTTTATGATTTACTCGTGTATTTAATTTTGATGGCCATAATTTTAACGAGTTGTAAATAACTCACTATTAGAAAATGGAAATCAAGTTGGGGTACAGTGGGATTCGAACCACGGACCTTGAGCCGTGTGTACGAGATACAGCCACGGAACCACCGCACAAACCCGATTTAAAGTCTTGTTAACCATAATTAAATTTCTCTTTTGAAATTTTGTATTACTTCTAAAATCGCTTTAATGAAATTTTTATCGACTTCTCTTGGTTTAAAATCTTCTCCTTATATTGCTTTTTCAAATTTTAAATGATTACTTGCCATACTTGTTATTCCTTCTTTATTTTTTCTTTTTTCTCTGCTGCCATTGGCATGTTTTTAAACTTGTTATACTTTTAAACTACTTTTAATTACTTATATTATATATGTTAATAAAATCAATATATTGCTGCTCTTACTATAATGTGTCATTAATTTTGAAGATGTTTTTTAAATTGACCTAAATTTAAATTTACTGTCTTATATTTCACTTAAAGATTCTTCTAATCGTTTCTTTGAATCCCTTAAAATAAATATGTGTTTATGTTTTTCCTTTTTTAGAAAAAAAAAATGTTATTACTATTTTATTTTATTTTTACATCTGAGTATGTTATTCATTATTTATTTCCATTCTTAATTCTTAATTAATCTTACAAGTTTTCTTCATTTTTAATATTATTTCCATTTGTAAATACTCACTACAAACTACAAACCTTAAAATATTTTTTTTTTTCACTTAAATTAAAATTTTTAAACAACTTTCATTTATGTTTTCTTTTTCCTTCTCTTTTTTATACTTTCATAATTAACATTAGATTTAATTGCTTTTTAATATGGAAACTTCACTGGTCCATTAGAATTAAGTCCAATTGTGTAAAATATTAAACTTTGTAACTGTACTGTATGTTTCCTGAATAAAAGAAAATAAAATAAAAAAAATAAATAAAATAATAATAACATGTTAAGGAATTCTGTTTTTACTGTTTACTTTTTGTATTGTTACATGTTCACTAAACTTTTTAAACTAACTAGTTCTTAGCTCGATGTATTATTGTTATGTTTTTTTGTGTTAATTTTTAAAAAATATTTTTATGATGCTAGAATTACACTCGTCAATGCGCTTTGTATCTGCAAGACTTTTGTGTTTTTGGCTATTATATTATTTCTAAATCAAACTTCAACTGTAAATGGGGTCTAAATTTTTAACCGCTGATGCGCTCTGTAGCTGCAGGACATGTAATCTAGATTATATTTGTAAACGATTATTTATAAATGAAAAACACTTCTTATTCATTTTATACAGCGTAATTAGGGGCTTGATTTCTAAACGTCCATGAGCTATGTAGCTGCGAGACGTGTCTAGCTCTTACATATTTATTAAAATTTAACCATATTGAAAATAGGAAACTAGAATCCCAACCACCTATGCACTCTGTAGCTGCAAGACGTGTTTGGTTGCTTAATGTTCAGCGCCCTTAGGTTTTCACGAAAATTGAATTGAAATTGAAAGTGAAAAATTTCATCGCTTATCAGTTCATGGGTAACCTCAAAGCGCCCTTGAGGTATTATATTACGAAAATGGCGCTATATAAGTTATCCATAATAATAACAATAATTCGTTCTAATTCTCAAGGTACTCTGTTAATACCATCTACAATTCCTCTTTCTTCTCTAACTCATATAGTGTCCACGCGGGTCGACTGTGGTATCATCTCCCATCCACCATCAAAGATGTTTCTACAGTATCTCTGTTTAAATCACGTCTGAAGAAACATCTCCTTTCTCTTCCTCAATGTCTCCACCTTTCCGCTTTTTTCCCTTTTCCCATTGAGTAATTGTATTGATTGAAGGTAATTTAACTACAAATATAATTATTTCTATAATTGCAGATTTTAAGATTTTTATTTTCTATTGAATATGTTATGAAACTTGACTGGGGAAATATCACATACTACGATTACCGATAAAAATATATGAAATGGATTGAAAATAATTAATTGTATTGTCAAAATCAATATGGATATTGTAAAGGAATGTTTTCATACATAAACGTAAAAAAAGAAATGCAATAAAAATACGTTAGTAGAAAAACGCGACGTGTTTAGTCTTGGTTGTTGTGACGTCAAGATTCAAGAAATTGTTCTACACAAATTAAATGGCAGGAACAAATACACGTGAATCGTGACGTATTTGGGGCGTGGCCAATGGAATGACCTTTTTTGCGGGAATTCAAAATTACAATTTTAAAAGTATATTTTAAGCTACTAATAATTAGTAATTATTTTTTTTACTGAATAGTATTTCATAGACCTTTATTACTTAAAAAATTTAAAAACAAAAAATACGTGATATTTACCTATTATAAAAATAAAACTTTTATTTTATTGGATGGTTGAAAGAAATTGCCATTTGGCAATAAGCCCGCCAATGTACAACTAGCATTATGTATAAAAAGTAAAAAAAAAATTTAAATTAAAAATGGTGTTTAGGGCACTGTATTGTTACACCAACAGCAGCGTATCGTTTTTTGTAACTTACGCTTCAGGTGCCGAAAAAAAACACCGTTTTGTAAATACATTTTTTTTTTTTTTATTGTTTAAAAATAAATTAGTAATAAGACATTATTAGGTCGGTTTTTATTACATTTTTTAGTCCACTTTTGAATTTCAGTGTAATCGTTGTTTTAATATTGTGAGGTAAGTCGTTGTTCAATTTTAGTTAATTGTTGTCGGGATTGTGATCTTCTCGTGTTGTGATTGCGTAAGTCAGTTGCTCTTGTCAGCGAGATGTCAAAATACATAGATGTGGTAAACACGACGCGACGTAACAATGTAACCCTGCCTCAAGTCACCGCACAACTCTGCTCCGGAATATCTAAAAGAACTATGTATCAGGGGCGAATCGTCAAAACAAGCAAATTTGCACAGCATACCATTTTATTTGATATTTGACTTTCGCTAATAATGTTTTAGAGTAAATATGTTTATGCGAAAATAAATAAAATAATTGATATTTTTTATAAATCACCACCACCACCGTTTACATCTTAGCACAAAAAATATCTATGTAGTGCGCCCAGCGCCCAGCCTGTTCTCAGTGAACAATGAAACTAGCCGATTACCTCCGCTTTTCCTCCATACAAAAATATACACTATATTTTATATCTTTAACCCAAGTCAGCTTTGTAATTACTAAAACAAGCTTGCAGATTACAAATATTATTTGAAGATTCTCTATTTAGAAACGTGTGTTTCGAAAATTTCCGAAGGACTATTTATATTTGATAGGATACCGTTGACATAATATTATGTATCACATGTGGCGTTCATAGTGGCCGTTCTTGGCATTATCCATTTGAAAAGGAATCGGCCAGCGCTCACTGTTGACAGTTACTATTGAATGTCATTGTGGTATTTGTTAGTAAACTTTTGTACAAGTATTGTATTGTAATATTATGGCGGCCTCCGTGGTGTAGTGGTCAAGACGCTTGACTCACACACGGAAGGTTCCGGGTACGATTCCTGGTGAGAACACAAAAATTAAAATGTGGGTTTTCTCAAGCCTGGGTGTTCTGTGATGTGATTCACCACTGTAATTGGGCCTCCTGGCCTGTTGTGGTGCAAAAGAAAAAAATGTTTTAAAAAAAATGTAAATGAAATTCTAGACCCCATTTACTAAATTTAGATATTTGATAGTTGATAACATTTACATAATATGATAAAAATAAATGATAGCTAACATCACAAAAAGTCTTGCGGGTACAAAACGCATCGACGAATGGAATTTCAACAACATAAGAATGATTTTAAAAAGTTTACGATAAAAAATAATAAAAAAACACAATAATAATACATTTAGCAAAGAACTAGTAAGTATGGCAATTGCCAAGAGAACATCCGACAGCACAAAAAGTAAAATATAAAAAACGAAACAAAGATAGCATTCCTTAACTTATATTTCCTCATAAAAAAAATATAAAATTGTGAGTTAAATTAAATGTATATTTTCCACACAGTCACTTTGTAAAGCGCCTTTGAGGTATTATATTACAAAATAGTGCTACATACGTTATCCATAATTATAATATACTATACCCAACTGCTTTTTTGTCATAGTTCTAATGAAATGTTTGTTTTTAAATACCCAATGTTGGCACCGAACGTAGTGAGACCGTTTTCCATCTTTTGAGCTTTATTTGATGACAACCTCATTATCGCCTCTTCTCTTTATATCACAAAGTGAAAATTGTTCTCGGTTGACTACCCCTGTTGTCTTGTAGGGGATGAATCCTCACTCACTCACTCTGTCCGGGGGTGGCTGGAGATATATTAATTGAAACAACACCCTTTAGGGACGGTTTCCTGCGTTCCTACTCCGGTTTCCCGTTCCCACTCTCCTGGGAAGTGGTAGTACGCTAGGGGTGGTAGGTGGTAGAGGTGGGGTTTAACCTCTCTACTAACTATTACTTCCATTTATATTGTGCTCCGTAGGATAGCGGAAAACATTATTCTCTAGTAATTTTATGATTTTCTCACAGCAAACGTATTAATAAACTTTAAAAGATCGGATTTAAATCGGGACTGTGTTGGCTAAGTTGGTCAATATATGACTAAAAAAAATTGACAGGAGGGACTGTAAAAATAGAAATTTAAAAAAATATTATTGGCTATCACTCGTCCAGGACCTCGATTATAATGGGAAGGTAAAGACGTCATACCTTCACCTTCGACAGAGTTGAAGATAAATTTCCTCTAGCGATTATAAAGATATACTACCGACCCCCCACATTCAAGTTTTGGGTTGGTACATCGATATGAATCAAGGGGAAGCGTACGTCACGGTACACATATCTACGCTCTAAAATGACATAGCTTCAGTATGACGTCATAGTTGAAGATAAAAGTCTCCCGGCCGACTACAAAGGTATAGTACCGATACCCCTTCCATCAAGTTTTGATGTAAGTACATCATTTTATACCGACGGGTCTAGAATCCCTCGATTCGTTTATCTACGCATTAAAAGCGTCAAAAATTTTTACATTATGTAATTGAATTAACAATAAAATTGTTTTACGAACATTATTTAAGACTGTTCTTTCATTGTAAATATCAGTGTTTTTAATTATGTTTGTTGTTTTTGCTGTGTTACTATGTTTTAAGTAATTATTTTTGTATATTTATGTACGTTTATTTGTGTTATTTGTTTGTAAAAAAACATATTTTTGAATAAAAAAACACAGGCTTTGAAGGGATCCTGAGGGGTGGGGATGTACATACATCCTCCTCCCCCTTCCTTAATCTGCATTGAGTTTGTATTTAACATTTACAGTCTTTAAACTATATTTTTTTAATGTTACTATATCATTGTCGACTGTTTGTTTCTTTAAAATAAATAAATAAATATTATATCAACATCCATATGAAACATATTAAAAAAAATAGATTTATCTATTTGGGTAACTCATTGTATGTAAGTATATTCGTCAACTTGGGCGATTCGTCAACTTAGGCAAGTCTCCCTTTTCCAATCTTTCACTAAAAACTTTTTTTTTATAGAGGTGAAATGGAGTAAGCATAAAGTTTTCTATATATGTACGGCTGAACCTGACAGTATTGTGACGTCACACCTACCCTTTGTAGGTCACGCCGAATACGGGGGCGGGGGCGGTATTGGAGTATTCTATTTTCGAAATTCTTTTACTCTGTCTGAGTATCTATAAGTACATATTTATGTGGAATCGGTTTAATAATGTATGTATTTGATTCTTGTCAATAGGAATCAATATTAGACGTAGGCACAGTCCATTTAAATCGTAATTAAACCTTTGCTTATGTGTGCGTTACCGAACGTTTTCAAATAAAATATCCTAGTATGCCTACTAACACAAACGAAATTTGTATATTTACTTGGTTCCCCGACAAGGACTTGATAGTTTTTTCTTAAAATTCAGAAAATTCAGACGGAAACGTACTGCGATTCGCAAAATAACGACTTGGCTGTCCGAAAACGGATGATGACAGTCAAACAGCTTACTTTCACTGAGATGTTTAGCAAGTAATGACATTCATTTACAGCACCGTATGGACATACTGTACTAATGTACAGCACTTATAACTATGCCTTAAAAGTAAAAGTTTTGCCTTTTCATTTCATTAATTCAAATGTCATTTTTCATTTTCAATAATTTATTTTCATTTTCAACACATACACAGTAATTAATTTTAATAGAACCTTACTTTGGAAAAAATCCAATTATCTGAATTTTCCCTTATCCAAATGGGGTCCGGTCTCAATTGATTCGGATAGTTGGAGTTCTACTGTATCTTTAATTACCTTTGACCTACTGTTGTAACCAAACAAACTGCAACTCATCATTGTCGATTTTTATTTATTATAACGTAAATATTCAAGTTATTTACAAACAAAGCCAAGCACAGCGACAAAAGCATCCGATAGAACCGTTACGCGTATGTTGTAAAATAAAACAAAATGGCCGCCAATTTGTTGCTAACCAACATCGCTTGCGTTGTATGAAACATAGTGATAAGGCTTCTCTATAGGTTGACCCATTTTTACTCGGAGGTTTCATTACGGTGCCTAATGCACCATCTATTATGATGATAATGATCATTGCAAAACTAAGCGAGTATCATGACAACAATATTGGTGCAAACCGGTGTGTACGTTAATGATTTTAATAATTAATCAGTTACGATTAATATATTAATTAATTACTTATATTTTATTAGTTAATAAGTATTTTATATCAGCCTCGTGATGTAGTTATCAGCGCGTTTGCCTACCATGCAAGGGGTCTCGGGTTTGATTCCCCCTAGGGTTTACATACAATATTTATTTGAAAAAAATGTTTTTACGAATATTTCATTTGGACTGGCACCTAAAGCGTAAGATCGATCATCTTATCTACATGTATGAAAAATTATCAACATACAAATGCAGTGCCCTATGCACCATCATGTGCGAAAAGGGAACAAATATATTTATTCAACTAGTTACGATAAAAAAAAAAAGTATTTTTGATTGATACGATAAAAATATAATAAAACACGCAACAAAAGTTTTACGAAATAATGAAAAATTATTGTAAAAGTATTTTCGTTTGTTCGATTCGTTTAATTTAAATGTAGAAAGAATATTCCATTCTAAATATCCAATAAAATACAAAAAAAGTTCTGCATCGTGATTTAAAAATATAACACGATTCCCGTTAAAATAGAATTGAAATACATGAATTTATTCAGAACTGTTGCATCGGAGTTGCGTACCCAAACTAATACATCGAAAAAGTTAATCTCATCCCCTGCATTTCATTTCATAGTGACGTCACTGAAAATCGATCCATTTTCCCGCACACACTCACACCAACAAACAGAGGTTGCGCACACTAAAATTGCACAACCGATATGTACTATCTACAAAGGAAACTGCTTTACCGACATCGTGCGCTTCTTAACTAGGGAAGCGAAAGCGCGGCCGCTCACAAGGAAATGCAACAATGCAGAATGTTCTCTTTGGGTATTTTTGGATCTTTTTACTCGGGAGTAGTTGCTGCTTCTCCCAGTTTCCCGTAAAATACGAGCCATAACCTAGGGCGGGCCTTTGGTAACGCATGCGGCCCCAAAACAATTCAGACAGCTGTCAAATTTTCCTTCGATCGGGTGTCGTGTGATTTACCAATTATAATTATTTTGTACACTTTTCTCGAATTGCCGCTTTTTTTAAAGCGTCGGCTTGTAAAATGGCGCGTGAAGTGGATTCGCTGTGCTTTCCGGACATCGGTTACGCGTTTTGAAAATCAATCGGTTAATTAAATTCGGGATTCAGTTAGTGTGTTTATAAACATGAGTGTGACGGTTTTATCAGGTTGCTAAGTCGGGTTATTGTCACGAGGGGATGTTCTAAATACAGAAAACTTAAATAACTTTTTGAAAAGACTTAAAATTTTTAACTTTGTGCATTTTGTGATTTTTTTTCAGTTCCATTATATAAATAACAAACACTAAAATTAAATAAGCGTGTCATCGTAAAAAAAAAACTTCAACTCTTTCTGTCAAAACAATTGAGTGTTCCGAACAAAAAAGAAGATTGAAATGTCCAGTAAAGTTTGAGTGGTGGTTCGTCGGGAGTAAATTTTTTTATTTTAAAAATTGAAAGGTAAGCTAAAACTCATATGATTAGGTTCATATTATTTTAAAAGAAAGTGGATTCCTAAGAACTTTAAGTGTCATTGGCTGGTTAAAGCGATCACTTTACGCTCTGCAAAATTCACAAATCAGTCTATGTTTAAACATCCATATTTTTTCAATTTAATTTGTTGATTTTCGTGATGTAAAAGAGATTTTTTTTTATTTATAAAGAAATAAATATTATTTTTGAATTTAGCATATTCAAATGCAAAATGGTCACTTAAACCACCCAAAGACAGGGAATAAGTCCTATAAATGCCTAGACTTCCATATTCGCTTCACAAAGCGGTACATTTCTATGTTTGAGTGTTAGTCAATCTAGATTATTATTTTATTTTTAACAATGCTTTATTTTTTCCTTAATATTGGGTGTCAATATAAGCCGTGTCTTTTTTTTTCAAATGAAGAGAGCAAAAGGACCCAAAAAAAAAAAATTGCAAAAAATTATTAATTTATTTGTTTAATATTTAATTTGAAGAACTTACTTTGTGTTTATACATATATTTTTTTTTCCACTTATTTAAATTTTTAAAATTTTGGTTAATAAATCACAAAGACAAAGTCCCCACATATAATCAATCTTCCAATCAAATTGTAATGATTGTGATTCAATCTGCATTGCAAAGACTAAAAGAAACTTTATTATATAAGGTTGAAAGAACATTGAAGGTGCCTAAATAATAATCATTTTTCTGAATTCGAAAAATATACGATTGAAAATAATTATAATTACAATAAAGATACTGGATTAAAAGTTCTCCATGTTGAAAATAAAATATTCAAATAAGATAACTTAGAAATTAAAAAAGCGATTCATACTAAGAAAAAAATCTAGTTTTATAGATCGTATCCACCTCACTTTACAATTCCTATGTGCACAAGAGGAATGACTAAAAGACTTGATTTATAAGCTCCATATGTTTGGATGTTTATTTATTCGATAATATTTAGTAATCACTATTAAAATAAAATAGGACAAGATTCATTATTTAAGCATACCTTAATAAAGAAGCTTGCGTAGTTTTGAAACCGGTAGGGAGAAAAAAAAGTGGTTAAAAACAAAGTTGAATTTTTTATTTTTTATTAATTCATAGCATCTTCACCGCGCAGTAAGCAAATATTGCTAGCAGCTTCAAGAGCTTTATTTCCTAGACTAAACGCGAACAGAAGAACGTGTCGAAAATGCTCACATTTGTCTACTTGTCATTCCACTTAAAAGGTTTCTAATCAAATAAAATAATAAATGTAACCTAAAAAGCAAATTCAGTATCTTGTAGAGCAGAAAAATTTCTTTCAAATGACATATTATAATCTTTACCATTTTTTTGTTTGTTTTGGTGCTCATTTTAGAATTTGGAAAAAAAGACAAAACTTATGTAAACAATTTATGTTTTAATGCAAAAATCAAGTTAAATTGTATTTAATAAAATAAATAAAACAACTTTGTTTTTAACCACATTTTTTTTTCCACCGACCGGTTTTAAAGCAAACAAGCTTCTTCGTCAAAGTTTACGTAACTAATGAATTATTTGCTATTTTATGTTCACCATGGCAACTAAATACTGCACGTGGACCCAATAAATCAGCAAACCGGTCGGTGGAAAAAAAAATTGTGTTTAAAACAAAGTTGTCTTTTTATTTTATTTTATTAAAATGAATAACCACAAAGTTAGTGCTTCAAATATAAAATTTATAAATTGTATTTTTTTATTAATGAAATGTAAAATAGTGTATAAAATAATTTTATCATTTTTTGGCCCTCGGAATGAATAACGGGAAACAAAAAAAATAATGTCATCCTGATACAAAGTGAAAACCAGGTAAGTCTACAAACATTTAGAAATTCCCAAAATATTGTTTACTTACTCTAAATATGTTAATAACGGTATAGTCTTTATGTTATTTTAAGCTGATTAATGGCGCTATGGGAGTTCAATAGATAAATGAATTTATAAAAAGCATTAAGAGGCATTTTAATATCTTTCATAAATCGTTTCGGGAGTAAATTGGTAGAAGCTTCCCGAACTTAATTAAATATGGCTGACACGATATTACAAGGCCTAAAAGCTGAGATGTCGCCTCCAAAAACATGTCGAATTTTCCCTTATAATAATTGGGAAATATTTCCCTGGGGTGACCCAGTGAAATCCGTTTTCCAGCCTGACACTTGAGGGGGGACAAAAAGTATTCCAGTACTTCAAAAAGAAGGGTTATGTTTACCGGAATGAGCCGGTTAGGGGTTAGAAAAAGTCTTTAGCCAATTTTATGACTTTTGACAGCGACACATACGCTTATTTCAGACAGGTCGTGCAAATCCACACGGCATACGGCACGATGAAATTAGGGTGGATTAATTTTTGTCATAGAAGTTTTTTTTTATAAATCATTTTCCTATTCGATTGCAGAATTTCTGTATACGTTATATCTCTTATCTTCGCGAATTATTTCACAAAACCGAATACCGCACGCAACTACACTGGACCAGTATTAGGCAAAGGAGAAACATTCCAATTTTATCACTTCTTTACAATTTTTTAAAAATATTTTTTTAATTAGTTTAATTTTTTTTCAGCATGAAAAATTTCATAACGGAATAAAATAAGAATAAATCAGTGTGAACTCGCCAAAAAAAACAGGCTCTTGTGTTTGGCAAGTGTACAGTGTTTTGCGGCCTCCGTGGTGTAGTGGTCAAGACGCTTGACTCACGCACGGAAGGTTCCGGGTTCGATTCCCGGTGAGAACACACAAAATTAAAATGTGATTTTTCTTAAGCCTGGGTGCTCTGTGATGTATTTCACCACTATAATTAGGCCTCCTGGCCTGTTGTGGTGCAAAAAAAATGTAAAATTTAAAACTAAACAAAACTACAAAATAATATAAAACAGAAACAAAAATGCGCAACAAATAAAAAATAATAATAAATAAATATAAAAAATACAGTTAATGTTAACTGTGGAAGGAAGCTATTAACTATGGAATATTTTGAATAAATTCGCTGTGCGTGTTTATCTGGGAGAGCTCTTTCAACCTCTCTCACAACATGGACTATCTCTTCGTTCTAGTCACGAGTAACGAGAGAACCCTTCTAATACCCATAATTTTTCTTCTTTCTTTTTCACAGTAGTAGCTGCTCGATTGTGAAATAATCTACCCACTAATGTCAGACACGCCCTTTTTTTATTTATATTTAAATAAAATATTTCTGCTTTTCATTTTTTCTTCTTCTTTTCTTCTTATCGCCTCCTCTCTTCATAATAAAGCGTAGATTTTTAGTTCATTTTTGATTTAAATTTTGTATGAAACTCTAAGATTCTGTATTGATTAACCTAGAATAATTCCATATACTTCTTATTTTCTCAAACTCAATGGTTAAGGTTCATTATCAAAGATGTATGTATCTCTATTTAAATCGCGTCTAAAGAAATACCTCATTTCTCTTCCTTAATCTATCCTTGTTTCCTTTTTTTTTAAAATTCATTTTTGTCATTGAGTACTAGTATTTATTGAAGGTTATTTACATAAAAAAATGTTATTTCTATTTTTGTATAACTTTAGTTTTTTAAAATTTTTATTTTCTATTTAAAACGCTTTGTAACTTAAATAAGAAAATTACTTTGTTTTTAATCATTTTTTTCTACCAACAGGTTTCAAAGCTATACGAGCTTCTTTATCAAGGTATAAAATACTTAATTGGGTTGTTTACTCGTGGCTTTTGTTGCGGACTCATGGATCAGAGGTTCGAAGTTCGAACCCCACTTTGTCCCAAATTGATTTTCATTTTATAATAGTGAGTTATTTACAACTCCTTGAAAATGGCCACCAATATTGAAATATTTTGTTTAGTTAGAATGCTAATATTTATTTCAAAAAAATAATTCTAAAAATAAAAAAAAAACTGTTTAATCTCATATTTTTATATTTTTAACGGCGATTACTTAATATTACATTGAAAGATATAGAGTTTATAAGTCGAGACATTTTATTATGTTGTTCTTGTAAATATGGGGAGTGTAAAGCGAGATATATTCGATTTTTAAAACTAGACAGGAGTGGACCAAAGGAAATACTATTTTTTTTGTTCTTTATTATTTTTTCTTATTAAGGTTATACTTAAGTAAAAAAAACACTAATTATGTATAATATTAAAGTAAAATAATAAAAAAAATTAGTGATAAGAAAAAATAATCAATATTTCCTTTAGTCCATTCCTGTTGTTTTGAAGATCGCATCCTTCAAACTTTCCATCTTTACAAAAACAACGTGACAAATGAGTAATATTTAGTAAATAAACATAAAATAGGGTAAGATTCATTAATTTTTTATACCTTGATAGAGAAACCTGTGTAGCTTTAAAACAAGGGCTTAAAAACAAAATCGTCTTATATTTATATTATTATAATGAAAAACCACAAAAATAATTGCTAAAAAAATTTTTTTTTGTGAAATAAATAATACATGTATTTTATGGATGGTTGGAAGAAATTGCCATTTGGCAGTAAGTCCGGTAATGTGCAATTTAAATTATGTATAGGTGTAAAAAGTGAAATAAATAAAAAATCCTCTCGGAAATCAAACTTAGAGCCTTGTGGCGTGGCAGGCAAATGCACTATCCAGTAGTAGGTAGATCACGAGGCCGAGTATCATTTACTCGATTTTTTTACAGGATTATTTACCAGACTAGTCACCGAGTCATGAGAACTGGGTTATGGTTTATATTTTGCGTACAAAACTGTATTTTTCATCTTAAAGTCAATAATTCTACTAAAATAATTAAAAATATCAAGAAAAAATATATGTAGGTACTTTTAAAATCAATCTCCACAGTAGGAAATTTTACCGTCCCGCGTGGATTTGTACGATCCATCTGACATAGGCCTTTACCTCAAATTGATTTCCCGGAAGTTAAGAGAGTAAACACAAATTTAATCAAGAACATTCGAAAACAGCGAAAATACAAGTTTTTATTTATTAAGTTTTTTCGCCAACAAGAAACTAAATCATCAATAACTTTTTTTAACAAATTATATTTTTAGACACAATAAATTCATTGAATTCTTTAACTCTTCGAGGGACATATTTATATTTTAATAAAAAATAACTTTTATTTCTTTGATTAAGTGTAATCTTTTTAAAGTGGAAAACGCTTTTCCAGCGGTCTGATTCTGAGTTCGTGCTATCGCAAGTTAACGCTGAAATTCACACGGCCGCGCTTTACTTTAAACGAAAATTCAAATCCGTATTCTAGGCTGGTATTCCAAACGTTCTCGCAGCCGTATTATCTCGTGCATTTACATACAAAATACACGAGAAAAACTGTTTTCTCGTGCCACGAGAGTGGTTTAAAATAACACCCCTGTTAACAAGAGCTCGTGTTAAATTATCGCGAACTTAGAATCAGACTGCTGGTGGTATAAATTTGACTATCACTATGCCAGTAAGGTAATGAATAACCCTTTAAATCAGTCAGAGACCAGTGACTTGTTTTCGCAATAAATGTAAAATCTGTATGTATTGTCAATGTTATAATTAATATTTACCACGGTTCTAGTACCAAAAATACATAGAACATATCTGTAATTCAAAAAGTTAACTTTTAAAAGGATGTGCTAAAAAACTCATTTGCGCGCGGTGATGTAACACCGTGTTATCCCAAGCAAAATATCGAATTTTGGTTTAAAATATAAAAAAAACATAGATACATACTGTTAAATAGTCTTTTTTCCATAGTGCATAAAAATTTAGATATAATTTAACTAACCGTGTACTCCTGCTAACTGCCGATAACCGACTGATTGAAAGACTTTCTTCTTTTGTGATTGTCTCTTTCACACGAACACCAGCCACAGCACAGCGTCTCTGGCATCCGTATTATAAGTTCTATTTACGTGCTTTTTCTTAAACAGAAAAATAATGTGGTAATGGTGATTTTGACACCAAACCTTTTTTTAGATTTTGTGTCTTGACACATTTTTGTGTAATATTATCCAGATGTAAGGTCATAAGCCCTGTAAATGCGTAGACATCTATGTTCATATGTTTATCTCAAGAGCTCCCTGGGGGGTTAAATCCAGTCCTTGTTTACTAAATTTTGGACAAACTAGAAATATTATTTTTTTCCACAAACTGATCCAAGAAAAAGTTAACAAATTGAAAATTATTTTTTGGCGTTACGTCTTTACTGTATAAAGGTAAAATAAATCTCATCCGCATTGATACAGGTTTCAGGTCATTAACTAAATAAAAATCGAAACAATTAAAAAAATATAGATGTTAACATAGGCAAATGGCGAGTGTAACACTGTAAAGTGGCTACCTAAACCAGCCAATGATAGATCATAAGTTCTTTAAATGCCCAGACTTCCATATTCCATTAACTAAAATGTTCTCCATCTCCTTTGTAAAATATTAATCGTAATAACTCCCTAGCGTGTTAGATCAAGTCCTTGTTTACAATAATTTTAACAAACTCAAAATATTGTTGTTTACATTATATTAGATTTGTTTGTTTATTGATTTTCATCATATTTAAAAATAAGTACCAAAAGTAGAACAAAATGGTACAGGTGCTTTATTCGGAAGAAAATTTTCTGCTGTACAAGATATTGTGTTTGCTTTTAAGTTACATATTTTATTTTATTTTATTACGAGCCTTCGAAATGGAATGTCACGTAGACGAAAGTGAGAATTTTCGGCACCATCTGTTCGCGTTTATTCAAGGGAATAGTGCTGCCAAAGCTGCTCGCGATATTTGCTCAGTGTACGATGAAGATGCTATGAACTTTTGACTAATTTGTTGTATTTTTTTAATTTTGTGTCCTTGTTCTTTTCATTTAGAAAAAAAGGACACGACTTATGTAACATCAAGCTATGCCAATGTGGGATTTATTTATTTATTTTATTATTATGTTTTATGCTATGGAATGGAAGAAAAAAAATACAATGAACACAAATTGAAAAAAAAATACATTGTAATTTATTGTTTACCATAGAGTAATGTTTTAAATTAAGTATTCTCTTCGGTTCATTAGAATTACGGCTTTCATTTTATTCTTTCAATAAACATTAAACTGGTCGCAGACATATTAAATATGCTAACCCTTGACCTAAGGGATAATCCAGCCTGGTCTTCAATTAACACCCCTACCTTCTAATTTAACCGTCCATTCTATATAACATAACTAAACCTTTTATTACAAATACGATTTTACTGTGATGAACGCCAGTGGATGAACATCGAACAAAATAATAAATTTAAAAATAAATCCCTCCCACTTGCTTTTTAATGATGCACACGCTTACACACAGGAGCTGTTTTTTTAAAGAGTTGAATTTATCTAATAAAAAAGTAATTTATTTACAAAATGTTATTTAATATTTGTATTTAACCACTTACTGAATTTTCTATGTCTACCGGTTTCGAAACGTACCCGTCTCTTCGTCAGGAAACCAATGAAACCAACATGCAAACCAACATGCAAAACGCACTATACACCTTCACCATAGTTGTTGCACAAACATATAAAACCAACACGACATGTATTTTAATAAGCACATGCACTGATTAGGACAAACATGCACTGATTAAATTATGAAAATATTCTCTTGTTTGAGAATTAATTAAAAAAGTAGAGGAAATGGAGGGAGGAGATAAGCTTAATAGGTTTTATAGGGTTACCATTACAGTGGAACATCGTATAAAGGACTATATTGGAAGTTTGTTTGATTATTAATCAAAGGAACATTATTTTTTGAAAGCTTTCTTAATGTGAAATTTAATTGGTGTCCTGACGAAGAGACGGGTACGTCTCGAAACCGGTAGACATAGAAAAGTCGGTGAGTGGTTATATATAAATATTTAATAACATTTTGTAAAATGTTTGACCACAAAGGTAATGCTTTAAATATAAATAAGAGTAATTTATTTAATACAAACTATGTTTGCTTGAGTTTGAAAAATGGACATCCACCAACTGATTCCTAAAACTTTATTAAATGTAGAATTTTTGTACTCAAATATGTTGTCCAAAACTGTCAAATATGTTGTATTTGCTAATTAATAATTAAATTGTTACATATATAAATGTATATTTGTATTATATATTGAAACTTTATCGGCGCATGGCTTTCATTCTGGATCTGACATTAGCTAAATTGTTATGTAGCCTATTTTACCCCCACCCCCACCCTACTTAGACGTAAACTAGAGTGTGTAATTGGAAAGAGCAACGAATTACTCACGTAATGACAACTCAACCAATAAATTACAGAGACTCGTGTATATTAGGTAATATTGTTTGATATAGTTTTGTTACTACAAATATATCGTCGGGTTCGTAGAACAACGACAGATGTGCGAAAAATGCGACATTTACTTTCTTTTATATTTGACGAGCTGAACCCGGCAATGCTTTGCTATTTCTAGATTTAAGTACATACTCATGTATAAATTAAATGAACATTAGTGAAAGTTTGATATCAAACTGTCAATTATAAATTTAGGCCAAATTCCAAATGTACGTATTATTATTTTATTATTTTTTTGTTTCGGTGAACATAAATTGAAGGACAGAAAATAAAAAAAAATAGGTATTTGAACATCGTTTTCCTGTCACTATCTTTAAGGTACTTTCCCGATGCTATGTAAAAAAACAACTGCAATTCAGACCTTTTATGTCTAACTAAAATATACAAAATTGACGTTTCACTGTCATAAAAAAAGATAGTGTAACTTTTCGTTGGTAATTAAGAACCTAGGTACTTGTTTATGATTAAATTAAGAATCTAAATATGATTTATATTCAAATATTGATTTTAAGTAGGTACCCAAATACTTGTTTATGTTTGAATTTCAAAACGTAAAATAATTTATTTTCAAATTTAAAGTTCTATTTGCAAATGTCAAACTTGTTCTTCTCACCAAAAGGGGTATATTTTTTTAAGAATGCGATTTTCAAAAATGTATCGAATGTCAGTTGATAATATTTTGATATTATCAAAAATCCAGGATAAAGAAATTAACGGGTAGAAATTATAAGGAATTTAAGGAAATGAGATTATGAAAAACGAATGTTGTTTGTAAACATTTAAAAACAAACTTTTTTTATGCATTAAAAAATGACTCGTCTAAAGTCTGTATTGAATGCCGCAGCGAGACTTATTTTTGGAATCTCTAAGTTCAGTCATATCACTTCACTACTTCGGGAATTACACTGTCTACGTTTTCCACAGCGGGTGGAATACAAACTCTGTTGGATTATGTATAAGTCACTGAACAACCCTGCTCCAGAATATCTAACGGATCTCTGCATTCCAGATGAACTAGCTGACAGACGTCTTACGCTTATATCAGCTACATTTATTTCGAGAGTATAAGTTATTATACCTCTACGCAAACAGCGCACTAAATTCGGCGAACGCGCATTTGCGGTCGCAGGCCCGGCATGGAATGCTCTCCCAGCAGAGAGGCGAAACTGTAAAAGTGAAATGATGTTTCGGAAAAGACTTAAAACCCACTTGTTCTCAAAATCTTTAAAATGAATCCTTAGCGTCTGAGGACAAAGTGCATTGTTTTTCTTAAATTACAAATTAAAATTAAGTATATTTCTTTATATAATCACTTTGTAAAGCGCCCTTGAGTAAGTTATCCATAATAATAATAATAACATCTAAACGATTTTTCATTATTTGCATTATCGTCGAATGCAACCCTAGCGATGGATAAAAAAAACATTTACGCGCCTAAAATTTTTTCTACTTAATAAAAAATTGAAGATTTTAATAGTTATAAACACGTTCGTAGCAAAGATCTACATTTCGCTGAAAACCACACGTAAATCGGTTGAGCAGTTATTCAGTCCATCGAGGACACACAGACGAACATTGTTTTTTATACATATACGCGTAGATATTGCAAAAGTTATATTAAGGCACTTTCTTTCCAGATTTAAAAATATATGATCGCGCCACTTGCTCGTTAGCAGTTGCAAGCTCGAAAATTGCTGATTCGCGGGATGCGTTATCCTTTGTTCACTTTGCTACAGAACCCTAAATACAATTATTGCAATTCCCACCTTATTCTGCGTTCTGGCACCTCTATTGCTGGTACTTCTGTCGCGGGAGTCAGGATCAGATCTAACCTTGCTGCCAGGAAGGAGGGGCACTTGACGAATTATACATACAGTAGATTATTTATGGCAATTTTTTGCGATCGCGGTGAGAATATGAGAAATCACATGTGCATACGGTCGGTTCAGTCATTGTTCTGACGCCGGAACAATATAGGTACCCACGGTAGGAAAAATGCAACATCTTAACCAGGGTCCCGTACGTAGTTAACAAATCCGAACGCCCCATCCTAGCAAATGTGCTAGATATATGTATATATCAATGTGTGTATGTGTGGCGTAACCAATATGCATATATAACTAACCCATGTATCAAATGATATACTTTTGTACTTATTAAGTTGTGACATAAAGTGTAAAAAAAATAAATAACACCGCTCTAACGCAAAGTTGAAGAAAATCACATGCGTCGTTATTCTACGATCCCGACGATATAATTTATGTTTCTGATATTTTCATATCACATATACGATAAAATAAAGTAATAATTAAAAAAAAATTCTCAACATGATTAAATATTTGTATGTAACCACATACCGACTTTTCTATGTCTAACAATTTCGAGACGTACCCGTCTCTTTGTCAGGACACCAATTTTAATTCTCCCGTCTCCTGTCTCGACGAAGAGACAGGTACGTCTCGAAACCGGTAGATATAGGAAAGTCAGTGAGTGAGTTATTTACAAATATTTAAAAACATTAAGTAAAATGTTTGACCAGAAAGTTAATGCTATAAATATTAATAATATTTTGAAATCTGATTAAAACTTCGCTGAAAAAATTGACATAATTCTACTTACCCGTTAATTTACCCGTTTAATGGCTTTGAAACGCTTAGTTAAACTTTTTTTATGACAATCCATTTTTTTTCAAAAGGTAGAAATATACGCGTCAAAATTAAAGGGTGAAAAGAAAAAATAACGTGTTTATTTAGTTTTCAGGCTCTCCTGAAAATTCAGATTTTTTTAGTTCCAACTGCGATATGTAGGTTAGAGTAGATAGACATTAAAAAGTACTTAATTATTTATTTAATCTATTTAAAAAATACAAATAAAACGATTGGGTTCTTAAGGTTAACACAAATATTTTAATTTGGGTGGCCATTTTCCACGAGTTGTAAATAATTCACTATTAGGAGAAGATCAAGAAAAATATTGCTAATGTTTTGAAAAAAAATATTTAAAAAAAGGAACACACGACTTATTGAAATACGCTGGTTTTAAAATAATATTAAAATATATACAATAAATCATCGAAATGTATAGACGGGGTCTACGTTCAAGGCGCACGGAAGGAATGCGGTAGTGTAGTTTTGTGTTGTATAAAAATTAGCTTGTTGATTCACCAATAAATTACGAACTCAACCGGCAGCGTCAAAATACATTACCGCATTTCTTCCGTGCGCGTAGAACTTAGACTGTCTTTAGGCAATACCAATTTAAAAACCCGTATTTTTCAGTTTCCTTAAAATATAGTTTATTAATTTTGAAACAGATTTTATATTTTTACCAACATCATGAAAATAAGCATTTGGTAGCAAGCTGGGGTAATAAAATGAAATATAAAAATAATGAAAAAAAATTTACATTAATATTATTTTTATAATAAATGATTAAAATTCTTTTTACCTTGGTTGTTTTTTAAATATATTTATATGTTTAATATGAAATACTAGCGCACTTTTCGTTTCATGAAATAACTAATTGTTTTCATACAACATTTTAAGTTTGTCCAAATTTTAATTGACAAAGACTGGACTTAGGGAGTTATAAGATTTACAATTTTTGTAACAAATAAGATGGCGAACATTTTAGAGAAGGGAATGTCATGTTAAAATGCAATTTTATCATTTAAACGTAATTTACCTAATAGCTCTGTGCTGCTTGGCGTTAAGTTATAAAACAATCTTTTTTACAAGGATTAAAAAATAAAATAAACAGTGTTATTGATATTTTTAATGTAAATAATAATCAAAGGTGAAAACCACATTCTGGTTATTTTATATTTAATACAAAGGGTGCGAAATAAGTAAACGAGGTGTGCTGTGACTACCGTCATACAAGGGAGAACTCAAAAGAAACCGAACTAATATTGTGGTGGGCGGAGTTTTGGTAGTAAGGTGTTCTGCTGATAGAATAACGTAGAGCTACCTTTTTTTTATCAGAATCCCAAGTGTCGTTGCTGGAGAAGGTTCCATTTAGCTGGTGTGAATTTATTTTTGACAGTTGTTTTGTCTACTCGTCGTTTTTTTCCATGGATAATCGAGCGCGGCCAAAAAGCTTTGTTTCCTGCTCGGAAAATCTAGCACAAAATCTCTTAAAATGTTTACAATGGCCCACAAACATGATGTTATGAAGAAAACTCGAGAGTTTGATTGGTTTTCCCGTTTAAACAAGTTAAATGTCGATTGACGACGAACCCCGCTCTGATCGTCCTTCGACTACCCGAACCGACGAAAATATTGTTTGAATTTCCAAATCATCCTGGTTTTTCGACGACAGACCACCGATGGTAGAAAAGAGCTTTGTGACAGGTGGGTAAATATGTGAAAAGTAACAGTTTCCAGAGACAAAAATGTCATAAATTAATAATGATTTTAAAAACTATTTTATGGTAGACTTGTAATAAAAAAGACGTTAAGCTATATCTAGAAACTTTAAATTTACGCTATTTGCCTACTTTACATGAAATGTCCCTTTTGGGTTTCCAAAAATTGTTTGAAAAAAAATAAATAATACAAATACATGGCTGATTAAATTCAAAAGAGCCACATATTAAGAACCCCAAAATTTCATTTTGTTGTAAAAATTAAATTTAAGTCAGTCATATTTTTCTAAAGGAAAAAGACTCCCATTGATTTTGCATAATAAATGATCCAAATCGCACAACAGCCCATTCGGCATTTTGCGTTTTGGTGGCTAATTTCAGAGCTAAACCGCCATCTTATGCAAAAGGGGCTAATGTGATGGTTTAGATTTCTGGGTAATAGTTAGCAAAATTTTATAATTAGGTAGATACAACTTTAAAAAACGCATCTAATGATATCAACAAACATAAATATAAAAAGTATTATTATTAAAAAAAGCGCAAACTCATGTTACACTTTAATGGCTCTACTGAAAAAAGAAAAATTTCGATTTCGATTTTAATTAATTTATTTATTTACACCTTTTATCAAAAATAAAATTTTATGTTCACTTTGCCCAGCTAATAAGGGTTCATACTCCGTTTCAAGCTAAGCAATTACATCATAATATATGAAAATAGTTAACAAATTAATAGAGAGCACAGACTAATGTTATCAACTATCAAATATCTAAATTTAGTAAATGGGGTCTAGAATTTAAACCGTCCATGCGCTCAGTAGCTGCAAGACTTGTTGTTATCTAACTTCCAATTTTATAAATTTGCTTTTTATTTAGTTTTTAAAAATATCACTTAAACTCTAAACTTCTGTGTCAAATATTTTTTTAAAAATAAAAATGTAAATAGGGGCTAGATTTCTTATTGTCCATGCGCTCTGTAGCTGCAAGACGTTCTGTTATCTAGCTCATATATATCATAACTGTAATATATCATAATTGGAGACGAGGAACTAGAATCCCAACCGTCCATGCGCTCTGTAGCTGCAAGACGTGTTGGGATATTTATTTATTGTACAGCGCCATTGAGGTGATTTTCACGAAAAAAGCGCTATATGAATTATCCAAACATTATTATTATTATTAAACACATAAATTTACATGTACATACACACACATGTACAAACACCCATGCGCATTAACATACATACATTCATAAAACATGGACAAATTATTTATAATGCAAAACGTCATGGCTACCATCTATATGTATATATTTTAAAATTATTCTTTATTTTCATATTTTATTATCGACATCCAGTAAGAATCTCCAATCCGTGGCATGCATCAATTGTTCTGCCTCCCTACGACCAATGTCATAAAAGAGCTAGGTCAACACCTTCCGCAACACTCGTTTTGTTGCCCTTTTTAAAATTTAAACAGCGACATTAAATACATAAAAAAAAAGAACGGAAAAAACACACGAATATTCTTGTAGTATATAAATGGGGCGCGAAAGGGATTAATGGACTGCGACCAAAGGTGCCCACAGACATCGGCGACGATCGTCAAGCTGCGACAAATTTCGATTGTCAAATATCGTGAGGTGCTATCAGGTTGCTTGATTTTTGAAGATTATAAAATGTCGCCCATCAAAATAATGTCACGAGTTGCTAGATGAAAATTGACATTAAATTTGACATCGTCACGTATCGGCGACGAACTTCTACATATAATGTACCCAAGTTATTTAATTATATTTAAAAAGTTTTTTTTTATAATATGCGTAAAATCGGTGCACCTTTTACAGCGGAATTTTGTGACGTATGTATTTACAAATCTCCATTCATCATTCTCCACTCTGCTCACTCTTGAACGATGACCGATGTTTGCTTTGTTTCTTGAAGGAAGGTGTTGTGCGCAGGCGTGCAGTCCCACGTGTCTTGTTTACCGATACTCGTTACACGATTGGTCGATTGCTACGCGCACCGGGAAAGCGGTTTCAGTCTACGGAGCACGTTTGCCATCTAGCGGTGGAAATGTTTAACAGAATCGGGAAGCTTTAAAACGAGATTACAGATGGCAGTAACGGGTACTGAAAATCACCTGAAAATTCCTGAAAAACACGACAATACTTATTTTTATTAAATTCTGCCCCTTTTTATTAAATAAAAACTAAATTTTTGAGTTTGCTTTTTACCATATTGATGAGCCATATTTACATATTTTTTTTATTCGTCTTAATTCAGCACAGGAATTTTGGTCCCATGGAGTTGGGACTTATGTCTAAAAAAAAGTGTTATTAAGGGTTTTTTATAAAAATATATTTTTTTTATTTGAAAATTTATTTATTGACCCTTACGGATTATAACATACATTTTGAAAAAAATAATATGTACATTTTTTATTCGTACTTTATTGTTCAAAATAATATTTTTTACATCTTTTGAAAAGTTTCCCTGAGTATTTTGTTTAGTTTTGTATGGTAGGTTATTGTAAGAGTAAAAATTATAAATTATTTCACCAAGGAATATTTCAATAAACATCTGAACAACACTCCTGCAATAGTCTCTTCCCTTAGTCAAAATTCAAACTTTTAAACCTCTCCTGAAAATGGCTTTCGTTTTGGAGAATTAAATATGTTCTAAGACATTGATCACTCTTGGGGCCATAAAAGATAAATTTCTCATCTAATCTTTATTTATAATGAGTATTTTTTGACATTTACGTCATAAATTTAAGATTTTTTTGTTTTGTTGATAATTTCAGGATTTTTAACTATGTTAATGTAACAGATTATAATTGTTATTATTTTGCATAAAAATTAATAAATAATACTGGTTGTCAGTTATTTCAGCAGAAATGGGTAATTAATCAAAAATAGAAAATGAAATTCGTTCAAAGTTTCTTTCCGCTTCTAATGATGTTTAGAGCACTGCATTGGTATATTAACTGCAGCGTATCTATATGAAGGTTAGGTAATTAGTCTTCCGCTTCAGGTGCCAGTGTAGGGACTATGAAATGTTTATTATTATTATTTGACACTTTATATACATATAGAATAAATATACATATAAGGGCGGGCATATTGTTGTTCAGTTTGAGAAAATTATAAATACACGGACATATTGAATCTTACAATTTTATACAAAAATTAAAAGCAAAGATTAACAAAAATAAATATAAACATAAAAAAAAATAACACTATACTATGAAGAGAGGAGAGGGGATGTTCTAGGGCTGTTTGCCAGATTCATACCCTGTTATCGGCTGGTTTAAGTAGTATTCACCGATCTTCTGAAGTTTGAACATCCACATTTCTTTAATTCTTTTGTCTTATATTTTTTTGAAAGTTAAAAAAAAGCAAGAATCTTTATTGATGCAGATGAGATTCTAGATAGTTTACTGATTTTGTTTTTTTCCCCCCCACAAGACAAAAAAGCCAATATAGCTTAACATGGACACCGCCTAAAAAGCCATAATATTTTGGTGAATATGCATACAAATGTACTTTGAAATTAATAAATATTAAAAATAGAGACTTTTCAAATGAAAATAGAAAATTTTGTCACATATATTTTTTTTGTACCTATATTTTTTTTTCTATATATTTGTTTTCGCTTTTGTCACCAACAAACTGATAATTATATTTTATCGATCACTTTTGAAACAAATTGGATTGGGAAATGACTAACCCTTTCATCCCGGGTGTAAATAAATCTGTTTTTTTCAAACAAAAAGGACATTACATTATTGAATTATTTGTTGTAATTTGTCATCTTGTTATCTTTACGTAAAAACATGTAATACAAAGAAACAGGGATTCATTGCAACGTCATACTGGCCCATTATATTTAATGCTAGTATGTGTATTTTGTGAATACAAGCGTCAAAAGATCTAGCGAGATCGACTCTACCGGACGATGATATTATTTTTTGTCTACGTGTGTGCTAATCGTCACCGTGCACACATATTTCGTATTTTTACAAAATTTTACACAATTATAATTATTTCTCGGAAAATCGTGGCTTGAGCGAGATGGAATACGCTTCATACTGGTAAATCGTGTGTTAGGGAGAAAATACTACATGCATACTCCGTGCAATGCCAGCGCATGTGCAGGAATGAAGTTTGTTTAAAACGTCACTTTGAACAAGCGTGCTGACAGAATCATCACAATCATTCCCTTTCCGCACCTAATGGTGCATGGTACACCAATTGCAGGGTATCTTGTCATTTTTTTTGTTACAGTAAGGTATGATGATCAGCCTCACACTTCAGGTGCTAGTCCACGGGTGCAATTATGGATCTTACAGCGGGGGTAGGGATGAAAGAATTTTTATTTTTTGATGCGAATAACTTAACTCATATATGGCCACACTGATGATCAAACGTCAAATGGTATATAAAACTATTTGAAAACGGAAAAAAACGAACACGGTTTGGTCAATTCCAACTAATTAAGTGTTTTGTGTAATGCTTAAGGTCGCAATAATGTTCTAAATGAAAATCATCACGTTTGGTTTCCCGTGTTCATATTTATTTGGCGTCTGATCATAAGTGTGGCCATATGAGAAGCAAAGCGTAAACGCAAGCCAAAAATAAAAATCCCCAAATTAATCATTCTCTAGCGGGTAGAGAATATTCAGAATACCACTCCTAAAACTATGAAATATTCTAAATATTTCATGGCAACCATGTCGGGTGTCAAACCCGAGACCTCTTGCATGGTGGATAAACGCGCTTACCACTACACCACGAGGCTGATAGATTATTAGTAAGAATTTAAATAATTTATTTACGTATCTCTTCTCATTACTTTTTTACGGCGTCGAAACGTGGACACTCACCCAAGCCACTTCCAAAAAGATCGAAAAATTGTAATGTAGTGCTAGAGGAGGATATTAAAAATCTCCTGGGTAGACATGATGAAGTTCTCCGAAGGATGACAAAAGATAAAGAGGTACTGAAGACCAGAAAGAAAAGAAAACTTGAGTACTTTGGGCATGTGATGAGAGGCGAAAAATATAACATTTTACAAGTCATTTTACACGGAAGGATTGAAGGACAACGCAGTGCAGGTAGAAGGCGCTTCTGTTGACTAAAGAAACTGCGTAACTAGTTCCATTGCAGAACTCAGTCCTTGATCAGGGCAGCTGTTAACAAATTGAGGATTGCTGTGGTGATTTCCAACCTTCGGGGAGAGGAAAAATAAGAAGATAGTATTACGTTTAATGTGCGTATGTGCAATAGTATGCAACCAAAAAACAATGGCGGATTTAGTATTTCGATGTTTCCAATTCACAGTGAGTCAATGCACAAATTATTATTGGTCGTTAACCATGTCAGACTTATTATATTACAATATTAAATAGTTTTATGAACGCGTTGACAATGCAATGCCAGTATTTTTGGTCAGGAGCAGCAGCAAAGTACGGATATCCAAGACATGTGTCAGGTTAATTATTATATACGCGATCGAAACAAGTGCTTATACAACCAGGACAAACAATGTGCTTAAAACATCAGAAATAAAAGCTTGAAGGCCAATCACAAGGAGAAAACTTAGAGATCAAATTCGCCAATGGGTATTATTATAAATAAGATGGACGAGTGGAACTGAAGATGTTGTACGATGGAGCAGATCAAGAATAAGATTCTGAAGACATCACGTAAACATAATGGACAACTTCAGAATCTTTTACGATGCAGCTAATAAAATATCACCTGATAATAGTCTTCTTTAGGACCGCGTAAAACGTCTAAAGAGTAGCAGTTTTCTGCCAGAACAATCGACAGATCTTGATGAAGAGGAAAAAGGAGATTAAAGTTCTGTAAATAATAAATAATTTAAAATATTCATTAAAACCAGACCTAATTAAGTCCATGTGAGTAAGAAAACAAAATAAATTTTGATACCACGACAATGAAATATCAATTCGTATCATGCATTTTTTTAAGGCGTATATATTTTCTTTTTTTTTAATTTCATACTTGTTTTCAAAATTAACGATTCGGTTTCTTTGGAACATGCAAAATACAATATATTTTTTACATCCACTGGAATTAAATTCAAGTCTAAAAGGGTTTAAAAAACTCCATCACCGTGATAGGGACATAGTGACAAACTTTATTAGTTTCTACCATAGTACTCCCGCCCGTGGTGCATCCATAATTAATTTGACTCTGACGTCACTGCTGACTATGACGTCGCACGCTGTGTCGGCGTAACTGATGGCGGATTACCATTGTTATGAAACTGCCTCCGCTGTCACAAATGTAGGCAATGGTGGTTAAAAGATTACGTGGCCAGAATTAGTTAATCTATTAATATAATTATATTTTTTTAAATACATACATCTTTGAATACATCATCTCGTTAAATATCGGGTCTATTGTATTTAATTCTAAAAAGTAAATATTTGTATGCTTATGATATGCCTACACAAATATTAAAATTGTCGGGCCATTTTCAACGAGTTGTAAATAATTTACAATAAGAAAATAGAAATAAAGTTGGGGTGGAGAGGGTTTTGAATCCCGGACCTCTGATCCATGAGTCAGCAACACCACAAGCACCACAACCCGATGTTATAACATTATATATTATTCGCTTCTTTTTTCATTATAAAATCTCCCTCTTAATTTATTAAGCTTAAAAAAGCCGTTTAAAAGTAAACTGTATGTTGAAATAAAATTAAAGATGTACTTGGTAATATTAAAAGTCTGTTCTCTTTTTCATCGATGGCGCTATAGCCCAAATCGAGCCGTGGCCTTATTTAACTTTTGCCTTCAACTCTGCCTGTCCTCAGCAGCCATTTTCCCATTTGCAACTTGTAGAAGCTGTGATGCGTCTTATTTTACTTCATCCTCCCACCTCAGTCTAGGTCTTCCAATCTTTCTTTTACCTCCTGGATGTCCAGTCATGACTCTCTTAGTTACTAGCGCATCAGGCATTATCGGTACGTGTCCAGCCCATCTCAACCTGGGCAGTTTTATGTGCGTGGATATACTAGGGACTTTATACCAGGGGCGAACCGTGTTTAAAAGCGATTATGCGCAGCTTACCATTATATCTGACTAACCATAACTATGTTTTACTGTATAACTTTATTTACATAAAAACAAAAAAATAATTACCATTTCTTTTAAATCATTTCCACCGTTCGTATTTTTATCCTAATATTAATATTATTAAAGCCCACCCAGCGCCTGCGGTGAGCCAAGAAACTAGCCGATTATTCCAGCTTATTTTTTCAAACAAATATGTATACTATATTTTGAATGTGTCTTAACCCCAGTGCGGGTTTTTCCTCCCAGATAAAACTTGCAGATTACACAAATTATTTTAAGATTCTTGGTTTGGAAAACAGTATTTCAAACATGATTTCTTAAGGGCTATTTTTCTTTGAGATGGTACTTTTGACATAAGACTATAATTACTTTCATGCATCATATTGCAAGACATATGGCGCTCAACGCGGCCGTTTTTAAAACTAATGATTTCTAGAACAATTCGATCAGTTGACATTTCAATTGAATACCTAATATCGACTAAATCCATAGTGCTATTTTTAATGAGTTATGTATTAAAGAAATGGATATTCTATCTATATAATATAATATATAACGAAGTTACGTCGTTTGAGTTGATTTCATGGATGAGAGTTGTTGTATCACACAGAAGCACAGAAAAATATCAATTTACAGTATATATTACTTACATTATATTATGTACCTTCTATGTAGGTACAAATATATGTTATTTTTATAGCTTATCTGTAACTAAAATCACCATTCGCCACTGCTTCATACATGGTGCACAATTTGTGTAAAAAAAAATTCTGTATGATAAGATAAACGGTGGTGGTGATTTATAATAAATAACAAATATTTTAATTATTGTAAGAATATATTTGTATTTAACCGCTTACCGACCACTTTCTTATTGAATACAAATATTTACTAACATCAATCAAAATATTTGACCCCGACGTCAATGCTTTGAACATAAATAATAAAAATTATTTTATTTATTTTTCCACAAACATAGTTATTATAAAATATCGAATAAAGAAAGCCAAATATATTGGTAAGCTGTGCATAATCGCTTATTTGGCCGATCCGCCTGAGCTCGTCTTTTTATGTTTTAAAATGTATATTTGAATACGTGTTAAATAAATAAATGAAAAAAACATTTCATCTGAAAAAGATGTATTACTCCACGTGGTCTTCTATTTGTTTACTTTTGGTTTTAAGCCATTCGGTTTCATATTTGTTGAAAACAATATGTTTTACCTAATGTCAATAAAGGTTATTATACTAAAAAACAATGAAGTAAACATTTATCTTTATACACGCAGATACGAGATAAGCTTCCCCCCTCAAACAAGTACATTTACAAGCTGGGGTGAGTAGAGTATTCCTTAGTAAAACTTCACCCTCCGATATTAGGGAGTTGCATGTTCTCAAGTGAAGTGGGTTATGATAGTCTTTAATACTATTTTTATTATCTTATCTATGTTCCCTTCTGCTGTGGTTTGATAAATATTTTTGATTTTGTTAAAATATTTTTCCAAATTGCATGAACACACCGTGTGAGGGCGAGGTTACAGAAAATTGAAAAATCGTTTCCTTTTATTTTTTTAATCTATTATATAATATGAATGAATGGATGATATGTACGAATGAACGAATGAATGAATGAACGAACACAAGAATGAACGCATGAATTAATGATTGGATGATATGCTGTATGAACGAACGAACGAATGAATGAATAATGAAAGAATTAATGAACAAATAATTAACGAATGAACGAACACACGAATGAACGAATTAATTAGCGATTGAATGATATGCATGTATGAATGAACGAACGAATGAATGAAAGAATAATGAAAGAATGAATAAACGAATGATTGACGAATGAATGAATGAACGAACACACGAATGAAATAATGAATTAAAGATTGGATGATATGTATAGAACAAATGATCAAACGAACGATCGAATAATTGAAGAATGAAAGGGTTGATAAAATAATTAATAAACCAACGAACCAACGTATAAATGAGTTAACAATTATTTTATTTTATTAAATAATGAACTTATTAATTATTGTTAAAAAAAAAACTAATGAACCAGCAAACAAATTAACGAAAACTAAACGAACGAACGAATGAATTAGTGAATAAAGTAAATAATCAACAAATGAATGATTTGATATTTCTGCACCGCAACACGCCAAAATCCGCAGCATAGAACACCCAGGCTTGAGTACAATTACATTTTATTTTTGTGATATCACCGGTAATCGAACCTAATACCGTCCGTTCATGAGGTTAGCGTATTAGTCAGCATGCTACGAAGGCTATCTAGTTGCAAATAAATAACTTGTTATTGAGAAAAAAAATACCCCTTTCGAAGGTATACGTGAAAATAGAGACGTTGATTGCGCGTCACCTTTTTTTCATATAGGCAAAAATTTTTTCGAGGGTGCTCATTGAAGTATTCAATATACTGTTCATTATTTTGCCATTCTCGGGGAAGGGAAGTAATGAGATTCTATTTATGGTCGAACGTTTCCCGCCATCTCTCACCGGATATGGAAATGTGATTTACGGAAACGTCGGAGGATGCGGGTGAGAAGGCCCGAAAGGCGCGGTCGTGGCCCGTGGGCCGTGGGCCGTGGGGAGAGCACCGTAAATAGGACGTACATGGTGAACGGCAGGCTTCCTAAGATAAATCTATTCATCTACGACAATCTTACTAATAAGTAATAAGTTCTAATAAGGACGTTTAGGGCTATCCAATATCGTAATCACTTATTCAGACCCAATGGTGCATAGGGCCCTGCATTCGTAAAGGTAATGCAGCGTACCTTGATTACGTTTTTTATTTTACTAAAATAATGATGATTTTTCATTATTTTTTATACTAACAACTAACTTTTGGTAACATAGATTTTAGCATATCAGCTTTAAGCTGCTCGCCTGAAATTAATTTAATAATTATAATCCATTGTAAAATAACCATATTATGTAAAAGAAAATTCGACGTTTGCATGTTTGAGTGCACATATTTTGGATTGTGCATATATTATGCTCGTGAGTCAGTACGTTGGTTTTATATTTTTGTGCAACTACTGTGGTAAAGGCATATTGTGAATTTGCATGTTAATGTTGTTAGTGTCCGGACGAAGAGACGGGTACTTCTCAATGCCGGTAGACACAAAAAATTATATAAGAAGCTGTATACAAATACAGTAGAACTCCAACTATCCGAATCATTTGGGACAGGACCCCATTCGGATAATCGCAAATTCGGATAATTCGATTTTTTCCGAAAAGGGGTCTATTATAATTCTTTACTGTACGTTTGTTGAAAACGGGAGAAAAAACTAGTTTAAAGAAAAATTGCTTTTAATTAATCAGATGAAAAGGCAACACTTTTACATGTTAAGCGTAGTTACATTAGTACAGTATGTACGTACCGTACTGTAAATGAAAGTCATTACCGTGCTAAACATCTCGGTAAAAGTATGGTAAGCTGTTTGACTGTCATCATCTGTTTTCGGGCAGCCAAGTCGCGCATCCGCTTGACAGTGAGATGATGTGGTCACACTCTGTCCCGTGTCATCTTTGACAACTTCGACATTAATGTCATCTTCTTCCTCGAGACTTCCTTCTTTCACACTTTAAATAAATTCATCAATTTGAAACCCACGGTCGGACGAATCACACACCATCCACTCTCCTATATCTTCAGCACTAACTTTTGAACATCCAGGAATTTTCAAAATAATGTTTCTGGATTCCTCAAGTGATTCTTCTGTCTCTTCTCTTTATCCCGTATTCTCGTTAATGCTTGAAATATTAATACAATAAATTAATTAATTTGATTTGAGTCTTCAGCAGGAATGGGAAAATAAAATGAGAGGTAAATAAGAGTGTGTTCATTTATTTGCCTAGTAGCTATTAAGTCAAAAACAGTAGTCTAGGAAATTGGTTTAATTTTAAACACCGAATATTCTTCATCCGCCCGGACACTGAAAAAAAAACAGAGAAAATTAATTTATAGAATGTTATTTACAATTTGTCTGCTTTAGACACTACGCGAACTTTGTTTCGGTAATAATTTCAACAAATATTTACATTTATAACTTAAAACAAAGTATCAATGTACTAGTTACCCGCATCATCTCATGAAACTTGATATACCTGTCATATTCATAGTATCAAATACCCCAACCCTCAATTGCCCTTTGTCAAGTTAATAGAAGTAGGTTCCTGCTATTGCAGGTAGTTCTATATTGAGTGCCACCTATTTATCATCATCATAATCAAACCCTTATCTGCACTTGATGGTGCATAGGACCCTGCATTCACAAAGTTACCGCATCGTGTCTCGATCATCTATTTACAAGAAGGTAAGGTAATCAGCTTTCGAAGTGTCTATAAGGACAGTGAAGTACCGCAGTTAAAACCATCTTATGAAAAATCATTTCATGTAAAGCTTTCAATGGTGAACGGTAACCTTTTTTCAAGTAAGCCATATTTTTTTTCATAATTTGTACATACATATAAGTAATAAAGTATGAAAATGGCTTCTTTTTCTGTGGTTTTGTGTGAATACAACATCATTTAAAAATAAAATAATTATTACCAATAATATAATGTAAACAACAATTAATTACTTCGCCATATATGTAGGTATATTCTTCATTATTTTAATACAATACACGCTGGAATCGTAGAACAACGACGGTGTGCAAAAAATGGAACACACGTGTAAAAAAAATTAATACCGCTCTCACGTAAAGTTAAGGAAAATCAAGTAATCAACATATATATGAATTAGATTTAATTTAATTTTAGGATTTTCATAAATTATATTATATACCAGTTTAAGATTAAATAATTTAATTACAAATACTTTATTTGCATGCTTATTCTTATTCTAAGTGGTGGGGTTGAGCGCTATGCAAGCTCCTGACTAGACTAGACTATGTAAAGATTTATTGAGACGGGTCCCCGTAAATAGTTTTCGCTCTCCAAGCCCAGGTCTATAAAGAGCCTGGCTACTGTGTGGAAGGCGAGAGTTTACATTCTACTAAATCTCCCCCTCCAAGCCCAGATCCGTAAAGTATTATAGGCTATTAGGTAGGGGGCGAGCTCTTTAACATCCTCGGGTTTAACCAGTGGTCCCCCGAGAATGAGGCTCCATTTATGATGTAAAGCATCATATTCACATAGAATTTGTATATTTGTTCATCGAATTGTTAATCGATTTTGAAAAATCGATATAATTTGCTAGAATATGGCGCCACTGCACTCGCCGTTCCTGCCAACTCAGTTGACCCACAGAGCTTGCAGGAGACACCCGTGCCGGTAGGTTCTGCACTGCAGAACCTACATCTAGAAGTTTTGGAAAGGTTCATTCTAGCAAGGCGTTTGTTCAATCTGCAGTTCCCTGGGCGGGCTCCAGTGATAACCCTAACTTTATTTCGGCTGAGCTTTATTAGGTCAAAAGCAATTTTTCTGGCATGCTAAAAATAAATATTCTAATTTGTTCAAAAAGATCAAACGTTTGTTAAATATATAACTTTTATTTCAATATTTAAAGCTTTATAAATGTTGGTCTAAGTACTCTCTCTTCCTTGCCGTGCGCCGCTTCCATAATTTTTTCCAAGGTAGTATGTCAAGAAGAGGTCTTATCTGTGGCAGAAAGAGCTGGATGATGGACAACGACAATGCGCCATGTCTCTGTCTCTCTACTCATACGCCAATTTTTGTCCGGTACTCTTCAGATAAAGCTCCAGTAGACTTTTTCCAACTGCTTTTGGTCGTGCCTTGAAATCATCATGTAACATTCATGTCGGAGGATAAAAAAAGTGTTTTTAGTGGGTAACTCACAAATGCTGATATTAAAGTTACCTAGTTGTAGTAATTACCCCGCGACATTTTGACCTGACCAGACTTGAGATTTTAGTTTGTCTGATCTTCGTTCCTGTGGTACTTTACTATTCAATTTCGCCATATACTACATATCTGTTTTATTATTCTTTCATCCGTCTGTTCTACATGACTAAACCATCTTACTAACTTTATCAGTTAAACCTGTCTCAGATTTGCACTCTAACCTGATTTCATATTTCGCCTTTCAATCGCGTTCACTCTGATTTTATCCTTCCTCTGCCAGTTTTATGTTTCACTTCCATTCACGAGTGTTGGAACTAAAACAAACTCAAAATCACATTGAAAGGTCCTTTATTTTTTAAAGTGTATAAGAAATTCAAGAAAAATAGCTTTCACAGTTACAAACCATCATAAACCATAGATACAGTAGATATAAGGATGGGAGCAATGCACAGCAAGCAAGGAAGATTACTTCAAAGGAAACAAATATTTGTAAAGCATTTTAACAAATTATAGTATTTTTTTACTTAACAATGTACGTGCTATGTTTTAAGTCGTCTATCTGAACTGTTTTATGCTGACCGATTTTTCGTTTTGTTTCTAGGATGACAGACGACAGTATGAGTGACGACGTGTTTGAAGATGAAGTTCACCCAGTTTCGAGTGGAGCAGCCAAGTCTTCCACAGGATACAGAGACTATGAACCGCCCCCCGATCTCCTTAACCACTACAGTGCGAAGCGAGTCGAGGAAGAATTACAAATTCATAAGGTGAGAAAGTGTATTTTCATAAATATGGGTATGTATTATCTATTGAATCGGCATAGACATTGTGTGATAACATGATTAAATTCATTCAATAAAACCCATTAGATTATTAGAATTTTTGAAAATTGTTTTTAAAAAAATATTTGCGTTCTTATGATTTACCCAAATATTGAATTTTTAGGGCCATTTTCAACGAGTTGTTATTTTTTTATATTTAAAAAAAAAATTTTTTTCTTCTTTTATTTAGGAAACATACAGTACAGTTCCATAGTTTTATATTTTACACAGTTAGACTTAACTCTAATGGACCAGTGAAGTTTCCATATTATAAAGTAATTGTATGTAAGGTTATTAATAAAAAGAGAAGGAAAAAAAACATAAATGGAAGTGGTTTAAAAATTAAAATTAAAGTAAAAAAAGTTATTTTCAAGTTTGTGGTTAGTATTTACAAACGGAAATAATATTAAAAATAAAGAAAATTTGTAAAAGTAATTAAAAGTTAAGAATGAAAATAAAGAATAAAAAACATGCTCATATGCAAAAATAAAATAAAATAGTAATAACATTTTTAAAAAAGGAAACACATAAATATACACATACATATTTTAAGGGATTCAAAGAAACGATGAGAAGAATCTTTAAGTGCAATATAAGACAATAAATTTAAGTCAACTTAAAAAACATCTTCAAAATTAATGACACATTATAGTAAGAGCAGCAATATATTAATTTTATAAACATATATAATATAAGTAATATAAACAGCTCACTATTAGAAAATGGAAATAAAGTTGGAGTAGAGTGAGATTCGAACCACGTACCATTGGTCCGTGAGTCCGAGACACTAGCCACAGGACCACAACCCGATTCAATTTTGGAGTACTAGGTACAACATATTTTTTTTATTTTACTATATACGCCTCCACTCGTTTGCGAGTGATTTTGGCTCTTAGAAAAAAGAATAAGAAATTTAAAGAATATACGCTTTAATGAACGACAAAAAAAAACATACCCACTAAAAATATAATATAATTTGAGGTAGTTAAAATCAGTATGAAAGAGTTATGTGATAATAAAATATTATTACCGTCTAAATTAAACGTAAACATGACATGAAATTTTGGGCTAAAAGTAAAGAAGGGCATTCAATCAGACTTATTATTTAAATTTGGCAAATAATATTAAACAAATTCATTTTTTTTTTTATTTGTCCTTAAGAATTTAGTCAGAAGTAAATAAGTATCCAAATCATTCTGGGCGAGTCAACATTTTACGTCAAGAGGGAACGTACTATATTCTTCACAAATATTTTGAAGGAATTCGCTTCTGTCGTAGAGGGGACAGTCAAAGAACAAATGATCTAATGTCTCATCGTCATTTTCACAAAGGCAACGAGACAATGTCCTATTCTCATTCTTGATATTAGAGAGATGTTCAATTTTGATTGCTTTTCGATTTCAAACCATGGTGTAATGGGGATGGAGCATTGGATACTCTTATAAAACAACCCAGTCGAAGAATTCTGCCAGAAAATGGTCCACTCAGATCTGATTTTATTAATTATGGTTGGTACACAATCATCAGTAGGACGACTAAAGGAGTGAGGGATGCTTCCATGAAGGCATGCTTCATTTGCTAGGTGATCAACTCCTTCATTTCCAGAAATTCCGATTTGCGAAAGGATCCAACATATGGTCACCTTGAAATTTCTCTCGAACGCAAAAAATATAAGATATTTCAGTTTACAAATTAGTCCATCATTTCCATCATAAATTCCAGATTTCAACTTTTTGTTCAGACTTAGGAAATCAGTAAATATTATTGACATAGGAATCTTCAGGTGTATAACTTCCATTAAAGTCTCTTTTAGTAGGTACTACATAGGTTATTTAGAAACATTGCTGGTCTGTCTTTAAACCTTATCTATATTATGTAATTTAATCATTATTGACTGTATGTTTCTGTAAAAGAAACCAAATAAAATATAATAAACAGGTATAAACATAGTTTCGGAAAGTACAGATCTTTAGGGCCTGTATTCCAATGGCAATTTGGTGCAAATTACAACAGCAATTTTATCTAAAAAGTAAAATTAAGTCTTCCCTATGAAAAAGAGAATAAGCTTACATTTAAAAAAAAAAATGTTCAGTTACAAGTTACAGACGAAGATATATTAAATTTTCATACAAATATAAACATTTTCATACATAATGTCGATTTTACTTTGTACCGTCTCGATATGTACCGATAAAGATAGCGTTTATAATCGCGGCCCAGGTGTAGTTATAAACATTATGTACAGTGTATAACAACTACGCTTGTAGATGTAAGGTCCGCGTTTTCCGAAATTGTGTATAAAATAAATAATATCTAAAATAAAATCAAGTGAGTTTATAGTAAAAAAGTATCTTATTTTTATTTAATAAATTTATATGTACCTACTATACAGATTATTTCACAGTCCGCACTTAGTGATACTTGTTAAGTAACTAATTTAAGGTATGTTTTACTTTTTGTAAAATGTTTCCCTCGTCACGGGACCCCAGTGAGGGAACAGTATTCTGTATAAAAAAGAATACAAACATTGTAAAAGTATAAATAAATATGGCATTGCATTGACGCTTCAATTACAGCGTTTCTCTAAATGTTTGATAAAAAAAGTCAATGCTTTCAATATTAATAATATTTTTCTTTCATTATTATTCAAATTAGTCTTTACATGATAAAACAAGCATCATCCGAGAAAGATCCTCAGAACAGTTAGCAAAATCTCACTTAACAGTACCGCGATGTGTTTCTAGAGCGAGGGCAAGCATTCAAGAAGTAAACGGTGTTATCACTCCTGCTTGAGATGACACACTTGCCACGTCTGCCTAGATCATGCTATGACTATACCCATTGTCCATTTAAATAGATTCTAAGATTGTTTTGTTTAAGTTAATTCATTGTTTTATATTTTATTTGTTTATATAATGCACAAAATACACAATTTTATCATAGAGCACAATCATATTTTTTAATGTCCCGATTTGTTAGAAAATTCCTTGTTAAGTCGGGACTCTTCTATATATAAAACAAAAACACTTATTAACATATTAAACAATATACAAAATAATCAAAACAATATACAAAATAACAATAGAAAAAAATAAAATATACATGTCGAAAAATGGAATGCAGCAAAGTTATATAATAATACATGGCAATATGTTATTAATAATTTATAGTAATTTTATAATTCGATTAGGTAATTAATTGTTATTAAAAATAAATACAAAATAATACAATAAATTAATAGTAGTAACACATTTACATATGGTAGAATATGTAATTTAAAAAGCATAATAATAAAGTTCAAATATGTGTTTACAAATAAGTGTGCATCACTATTAAGTTGAATGAATATTATTAATGCCAATCTATTAGGGCTTTCATAAGCCCGTTGATTGGCTTAAAAAACATGTTTTAAAAAAAAGAAACGCAAATAATGACTTATCTTAGTCTAAACTTCTAAACGAATGACACAGTTTTATACAATAATAAAGTTAAAAATATAGCTTTTAAAAAAAAGCTTTTATTTTTCAAAATCATCATGGATTCGTAGACCATATTTGATGGAAAATATTACCAGTATTCAGATAATAACAAAAGTTTTATATTGCTATGGAAATTCGTTTCATGAAAATGATATTAGTTTGAGTGATATTTATTTATTTCTTCGAGTGGTTCTGGGAAATCGTTAAACCTTTTAAGGTCTTTGTTTGAAACTTTTCTCAAAATAAAGTGTAGGGTAAGTAAAATAGATAGAGCATAGTAATATACCATAAAAAGCTGTTCGGTGACTGGCAAAATATTTACTCGATATTTAAATATCATTCCGTTACATGATATTTTTAGGGCCGGTTTTATAAACATATAATCAAACTTCCGTAAGTGTAACGAACCGTTGACCGTTCGTTACGATAACCGACGGTTTTGTGTTCTATAAACCATTTTTGATAACGGACGGTCGCCAGTAAGCATTTTCATGGAAATTAAAAATTTTCTGTCTGGTGGAAAAACTTTTGATCTAAGCTCTTTCTGTCAAATGCGAACGGTGCGCATTCGCATTGAATAAAAAAATACATCAAATGCAAATAGTCGACAATTTTGAACGAAGTTTTTACACAAAAAAGAACTATGAATTGAGAGGTACTATGAATTAAAATTAAAATTATTAAAAGCGAGCAGGTACGATGGATTGTTTATAAATATCCGTTCGTTAACTTGATACCATTTTTAACTAATATTTGGTATACCGGCCGATTATTGCGTTTTTTAAACGTTCGTAGTGTTACGAGCCGTGAAATCTATGGTTAAATGGTTACTGGCCGATTTTGGCTAGTTAAATGCATTACAATCCGTTACCTACAGCGCCGCTGCCGTATTTGACATGACAGTTGTTTTATCACATTGTTATTTGATCAAATCTCCGCCCAATTAACATCCAGATAGTCATTATTTTGGGATTTAGTTGAATTACCAGTTTCATATGTTTTTTACTCTGCGTGATGGTATAAAATCAACTTTAGTCTGATGGATAAATATATTCAGCAGCTCATTTTTTAATTTTAAACATGGTTTATTGATATAAATATATACTAAAATAACAGATAATAGTAAAAACTATCCATCGTACCTGCTCGCTTTTAATAATTTTAATTTTAATTCATAGTACTCTCAATTCATAGTTCTTTTTTGTGTAAAAACTTCGTTGTCGAGTATTTGCATTTGATGTATTTTTTCATTCAATGCGAATGCGCACCGCTCGCATTTGACAGAAAGAGCTTAGATAAAAAGTTTTTCCATAGACAATTGACAAAAAATTTCAATTTCTATGAAAATGCTTACCGGCGACCGTCCGTTAACAAAAATGGTTTATCGAACACAAAACCGTCGGTTATCGTAACGAACGATCAACGGTTCGTTACACTTACGGAAGTTTGATTACATGTTTATAAAACCGGCCCTTAGTGGATCGCCTTTTATCCTCTCGTTATTTGCTGAGATCACACCGTTATGAGTGTGATCCCATCGCCCGGGGTTCGTGACGTGGTCGCTAACGAGTTGGACTAGTCAGTAAAGTTGCCGGTGGAATGCAACTGGGTGTTCGCAGCATTTTATAGAATCACACCCTCCAGCAAGATGTGACTCACAGCGTCCTCACTGATGTTAGTGATGTCCCATCTCTCTTGCAATCAATTTCTTTTCATGTTCCCAACTGTGTCACAAGAAGTCTAAATCTGATATTTATCAAATCTTCTAATTGCAACTTTTGTTTTTATGCCCCAATGTCCAGAATGTGTAGATTAGCCAAATCATCAATTGAGTAAGAATTCTTTGGGATAGATCTTCCGGTTTTTCGTAGATCTTTTCGCCAGTAACACTGTGGGATGAAGATGGATAGGCATGGGTTAGCTAGAAGTCTTATATGTCGATCGTGTTTATGAATATTTCGTGTACAATTAATTGTTTTACTGCCCTTGTTGGATTCTGCGACATATTTTTATGTTATTTTGGATATTTGTCGCACTAACTTTGTGGTTTGTTGTTATATTTGAGAGGTATAAATAAAATAACTTTGTTTTATGAACCACTTTTTATTCACACAACCGACTAGTTTCGGAAACTACGCTTCACTCCCTTCAAGGTTATATAATAACTAAGCATACATATGTAAAAGAATCAGTGAACAGATGAGTAGGTGTCGACGAGGATAGAGGAGGAAGCGTTCCAAATTTTTGGATTGGTTTTAATTTGGTTTTCAAAATATAAGATAGTCAAACGTAACCTTTTAAAAAAACAATAAATACTCTAGAAGTATTTATGCAGGGGTTGCGAATTCTAGTAAATGACACGTACTAACGAATTACATATTGTTTTGAGGATTCCACCCTGACAAACCACTCAAGATACTTACCCCTGTTCTATGTAGAGCAGTGTAGAGGGTTCTTTCTAGGGAGAGGGTGGAAATAAGAGACAAGACAGGGATAGTGGATTAGGGGATGGTCACGTGTCTGGGGTCTGGTGCCTGGACTGGCATTACGGTGAGACGGAAATTTACCGAATATTTGTAGATAAAACGGAAAACGAAAAAAAAATTGTTTTCATCCTCAATATTATTTTCCTATCCACACCTAGAGGCGCATAGGGCACGGCAAAACTGCAGCCGTTGAAGATCCAGTTAATTAATTTTTGTTAAATAAAAGGTAAGGTGATCAGTCTTACGCTTCATATCACAGTTTAGGAGCAGTGAAATATTGTGTTGAGAGGATTCTAAAGCCAACGATCCAATCGCAGCTATATAGTCTTCGGAGACTCTGTAAGCTTCGCAAAGAAGAAAGTTAGCCAAAATATTCCAAAAGAACACAAACTCTATGCAGATTAATGAGGGGGGTGGAGAATGTATGGACAGAGGTCAACGCGTCGTCCCCACCCCTCAGGACCCCCTCAATGCCTCTTTTTTTAATTAAAAAATAAAGTTAAAATTTACAAACAATTTACCCAAATAAAAGTAGACAAGAATAATGACTAAACACTGCAGTACCACAGAACCCATTGCCCCTGCAAGGAATCGCACCCTGGACCACAAAAATGGTAGGCGAACGCGCGAACAACTATAAAATAAGGTGGACTTACATATATCCACTCGATTTATTTTTTCGAGATTTTTCGACTGAGAGTAACCATGGAGTCGAAACCGCATATTTTCTTTGTATTTTTTACCCGTTAGGACACAGAACGTATAATATAAGTACTCAGTTTATTGATTAAATTATATTTGAGTTAACATAAGAAAATTCATGTTATTTGGGTTCTAGTTTTGGATTAAATAAATAATAATTCGAATAAGATATATCGACTAACATCGCTAAATACTTACCATAATCGAGGACTAGGTTTTTAGGCTTGGGGCTTGCAGCCCGAGGCCCGGCGTGCTGTAGGCTCTAGGGAAGGAAGCGTGTCTCGTGGCCCCCCTTCCACCAGCTATTGTGGACTAATAATTTAATGACCCACACAACGGACAGTCTGTGACAAGTGGAGTGTATTGATACTGGCCAAATCCCTGAAAAGGTCAAGAGAGAATGGACCCGTGTTATATTATTATTTAGTCGGAATAATCGGCACGCGTGCATTAGAAGATGTATAAATGTAAAACAAACGAAGTCTGCATACAAAGACAGAGTGATGAAGCATTTTATCATACCAGCCTACCTCTAGCGGAAAAATACCCAAAAGTTTTCCCGATAAAATGTCAATAAAGATCTGTGTGAAAAATTCAACAAGACTCAATGTCTACGCTCAAGTAAAAATCGGGCTTTTGATTTTATGTATTTTTAAAACTAACTGATACCTTCTTCTTCACGTGTCATGTCGGGTCTTTCCGATGTTGTGACTTTTTGGGAGAAAGCTTCTCTATCCTGAGCAATGCGAAACAGCTCCTCCACAGTTCTAATCTGGGG